>NW_024802935.1:6696555-6717338 GCF_019175285.1 Sceloporus undulatus | reverse complement strand
AAAACTAGCTGGCATATGTGGCATGCTGGGGTATCACTGCAGGTGAGCATTCATTCTGGTTTCAGGGCACCTATAGTGCACTTATAGTCTCTCTTCTGCACATTGCCATTCATCAACTATTTGCTTCACTGATACACTTTGGCCACATTTTCCACAGGTTTTCTCAATGCCTGTTCTGAGTTTAAGATTGTTAATCATATTCAAGGCAGTGCTACAAACTTTTTCAAAGTAGTAAAGGAAGAAGATAGGGGCCAATTCAATGAGCTCCTGTTCCATATTAATATTCACTGGTTAACATGTGGGGAAATATTAAACAGGGAGTTGAATCTAAGAGAAAAACACACATACCATGTTCCTGAAAAATGGGGGATAAGCTCAAGAGCAAGAGTTTCATAAGAAGATCACAGACCACAATCCTTCCCAAATATGGTATATTGGGGGTTTTCTCCCCATTACATCAGTCGGTTAAAAATCTCACTACAAATAGTAAGTACATTTTTATTCCTCTTACAGGTGTACTAAGCACTTTACAAAGTGTAAACTAATTGCCCCCAATAAGCTGGGTGCTCATTTTAGCAACCTATGGAAGGATGTCAGGATGAGTCCACCTGGAGCCCCTGTCTGGTATTGAACTCACAACCTTATGGTTTGTAAGTGAGTGGCTGCATTTAACCACTGCATCACCAGCTGAAGACATAATTCCCTATTTACAGCCTTATCAATATAGAGTTCACATTGATGATGTCTTCATATTTCTGAACCTTACAGTGTTACATGAAGTGGCTAAAGAGAAGCTTTCATTTGCTGATAGTCATATGCCTTGTTGCTTCCCATGATAAGAACCTGGACAATTTTCCCTGATGGAGAACACTGAAAAATGAATACACAAACTGTAAAGATATAAGGTATAAAAGATGAGGAGATCTTTGGCTGCATCTGCTTAGCAGAATTAATGGATGCTGCTTTAACTACTATGGCTCAACATTATAGAATTCTGAGATTTGTAGTTTTGTGAGATAGTTAGCCTTCTCTATCACAGAGCTCTGGTAACACAACAATGAAGACAAAAATACAATACGCACCCCATGGAAATAACCTTCTGCACAACCAATTAATTATGAAATGTATGTTTAAATAAAAACAGTGAAAGGAGAGCAGAGGAGATGGCTGGCTTAACAATTTTACATTGGAAGAGAAGGCTCTATTCCATGTCCTCACCTTGAGGCAGTGGTGGAACCAAGAAAAAACCTGATCTGAAGGCTCTTAAAATGTAGGAGATATGGTCTTTTCAGACAGTCTAGACTAAGCCAATTTTAAGACATTTGTTTTTTGTTGATTAACTGGTTGATGAAAACATAATCATGCCATTCCTTCCTTAGTTTCCTTTTTTTAATCTTTGCCCAAAATAAAAGGAAAGTGATGATTATGGTTTTAATACATGGCTTGAGGGATTATAGCACCAAAATGATAATAACCACAGTTTTAGAGGGTGTGTTTCTGTGTGCAGTTTAAAGAAATAAATAATTAGAATAAAATGAAATATGTGTCCCACCTGTGACTTATTGGGGTAAGATTTCCATTATTCCAATAATTTACTAGGGAAGCAAGTAACTCCCCCACATTAGTGTTATCACAGAACCTGCATTGTTGAACCAATCTCAAAAAGAAGCTCAAGAAGTGTCCCTGAATCTTTAAAGAATTCTAGAGCCCTAATGCTCCAGTATCTTCACATTCATACAGAGAAGGGACTGTCAAACCCTTACTTGTCAGAAGTGACAACCATTAACTTCGGTATAGCTTATTCTGAGAAAAGTGTATAATAGACTGCAGTGTTAGCAGATATATATATATATATATATATATATATATGACATGACTTATCTGTGCACTGTTTCAAACTTTTAAAAATTAAATTCTTTGTAGCTCAAACTACAGGAAATCACAACAATTTCAGCATTTTAAAAGTGCAGCACACATAAAGTCAGGCGGTCTGTTCATCACTGTTTGTCGTATTATTGTCCAGATATTGGGGATCAGGTATCACTGGTATGCTGATGATACTCAGCACTATTACTTCTTTCCACCTAATCCCAGCAAAGCTGTTTCTGTGTAAAACTGGTGTCTGGAAGCTGTAATGGGATGGATGAGGATAAATAAATTGAAGCTTAATCCAGACAACACAGAGGTGTTTCTGGTCAATTTAGAGAAAGATCTGGGAATATGGATTCAGCTCATATAAGAGGGGTTACCCTGTCCCTAAAAATGCAAGTTTGCAGTTTGGGGGATATTCCTGGATTCAGCCCTGAACCTGCATGCTTCTGCTGCAAAGTGCAAAAGTATCTGCCTGACTCAATTCCCTCTCATGCCAGTTACTGTTTGCATGAGAAATGTATGTGAATGTCAGTCAGCTGCTTCCCAATCAACAGGGAACAGTCCTGTATCAATCTCAGTGTCTGTTGCTGCCTGAATGCATAACTTTGGGTTACACATTTGTATATGTCATACATATGTCAAACATTTTTACTGTTTAATGTTTTTAACTTTATAAATTGTTTGTTTTAAAATAACTTTTATATTTATATTTGAAATTCATTTAAGTTGAGATCCATTTGGTTCAGATTTTAAAGAATACCTACCCAATTATCTGTATGATAAGCATTTAATTTTACTCCAGGAGAATAAATAAAAAAAAATACAGCATATTAATGAAATAAAATTCTGTAGCATGTTGCTCTTTGTGTGTGCATGCCTTCAAACTGCCTGTGGTCTTAGGGTGACCGTAAGAAAACTCAGAGGTGGTTTTGCTCTTTCCTCTGAAATATAGCTTATAGCACCTGGTATTCGTTGGTGTTCTCCCATCCATGTTGTTTCTCTCTAAAGAGATTCTAGAAGCTAAGGCAGGCATTCCCATTTCTATTTAGCCCCATATAAATATATTCTCTTATACAGAGATAATCCTGTGTTTGGAAATTGGTATCTTTCTGAAGATGTAATACAGGTTGAGTCTCCCTTGTGTGGAATTATGAAATCCAAAAGCCAAAATTGTGCACAATGACAGCTGAGATCGTGACACCTTTGCTTTCTGGTGGTTCAGTACAGAAAACTTTGATTCATACATAAAATATATTTTGTATAAAATTACTTGCAGGCTATGTGTATAAAATGTATATGAAACATAAATGAATTTCATGTTTAGACTTGGGTCTCATCCCCAAGATATCTCATTATGAATATGCAAATATTTCAAAATCCAAAGAATTCCGAAATCCAAAACACTTCTGGCATATTTGATAAAGGAGACTTACCCTGTAACATCAGGTTTAGGACCATATTGCCTGCATTTTAGTAATTTGTAATAGATGATTGTTTCACATTGCAGCAACAAAGTGCTATGACCTTTTAGAGTTGTTATTAATTGGTTGTAAACTATTGATTCAGCTTGACCATTTGATGAGAAAAATCTGGTTTCTCTTTGCTTTAAAAAAAAGTCATTAGAGACACCATGTCTTCACTAATTTGTGCCCTAATCTGTATAATAATCTGTTTAACTTTATGTTCTCCTACTACAATCCAATTGAAGTTAAGCATCTTGTCCCTGGCTAAGTTGAATCTTGACAGTATTTGGACAACATTTCATACCAATGCCAACTTTCCTAGTCTGAATGAGTAGTGAGTTGATTAAGATGGATATAATTTTAACCTTATGCAGAAGGAAATATATCTATTTTATAATTCATGGCCTATTGCAGTATTTTCTAAACTTCCTACTTTGGTAAAAACTTTCCACCTCATATTTCTACTAGGGGCTTCTGACCATCACTACCACATTTCAAAGCATTCTCAGATATATGCCATGACATACATGATTTACGTGTGGCATTTTTCAAAGCTGTAGGATCATCCTGATGACCCCAAGAAACTAAGAGCACAACCTACATTTCTCTCCATTTCTAGCAGAAGATTCCTCGTAGTGGCAGAAAAGTTAATTGTTTGTCATTTTGTGCCATCAAGTCATTGCCATCCTATGGAGACCTTAAGGCACACATTTTTCTTAGCAAGTTTCTTCAGAGGTGGTTGCAAAAACCAGAATGTGGCCAGCATTTTGTCCCATCTAATTTCTGTATGAGGTAACATTTTTTTCACTGCCTACACAGAAATGTACATATATATTGCCATGGACTCTTTGTCTAATGTAACATATTTATGCATTTTCCCCATTGGCAAAAGTATGCTTGCACATTTTTTTTAAAAAAAATAGGAATTTTATGTCAAATATATTTTTGTTTAGTTTATTTGCTTGCTTGTTTTTTAGCCTTCCAGTTGACTCCAACTTATGGCAAACCTATCATAGGATTTTCTTGCCAAGCTTTATTTAGAGGAGATTTGTCATTGCCTTCCTTTAAGACTCAGAGACTAAGATGTAGGGGCTGAACAAAGGGAGAGGAAAAACCAGACCATTCATAGATTTTTATGATTCAAATGAAACCCCTGCTGTCTTCACAGCACACTCCCAAAGCAGGCTGAACACCCACAGGCAGTTTATACCATGCAGCATCAAGCTGCTCTGCTTGTTTAATTAAAAGGGGAAAAAGTATGGTGAGCATTGGTGCTGGTGGCTGTGTCTCACCAGGCCCAGGGTGTGTGCTCCAGACTACTCCCATAAGCCACCTGAACCTTCCTACATTCCCACACTCATGTTGTGCTGTTAATATGCTGGTGCAATAATGCATATTTTCCAATATTAGAGCAGAGCAAAGGGGCTTTATTTTGTTCTGGTTTTTCATCTGCAAAGTGGCTTCATCCCAGTTTCACCCATTTCAGCTTCATGTGTCATACAGCAATAGCAATAGCAAGTACATTTCTATACCGCTTCTTAGTGCACGTAAGTACTCCCTAAGCAGTTTACAATGTGTAGGCTAATTGCCCCCAACAACCTGGGTACTCATTTTGGTGACATGCAGAAGGTTGCCAAGCTGAATCAACCCTGGAGCCCTGCCTGGGATCAAACTCACAACCTTATGGCTTTGAATGCCTGTAGTACAACCAGGAATCCCCGATATAAATTTATAAACAGCTGAGGTTCAAAACAGGGTGAGACTGGTTTTTGTTGGGGGGGGGGGGGGTTTGTTTGTTTGTTTGTGGTTTTTTTTTTTTTTTTTGCCAGTTTAGCTAGGCCCTGAGAGAGGCTGAATGATGGTTGAAATCCTGGTCTCCCAACCATGTAGTCCAACACTCATATAACGCAAATAACTCCACCAAGCTGGATCCATATGCATTTACTTGTATATAAATCAAAGTAAAGAAATAGCCACAAAAAACTAATATTCGTGGTTTCTTCATGATGACAGGAAAAATGAAAGATGAATACTCACTTTCATTAATAGTTTTGCAGGCCATGCAACGGATAAACTTATTAAAATTCATGTTTACTGTACATTTCTTCTTCATCCCTACAGGCAAGTTGACTTGGAGAGAACCTTTTCTGCCATGATTGACTTTCGCATTCAAGATCTTCTGATAAGCTTCCAAGAGAAGCCAGAGATCTCACTGAAAAGCAGTGACCGTCGGCTTTGGAGCAATTTAATAAAGTGAGGCCTTCCCTTCCCTATCCTTTCTTTTGCAACCAGTGTTTTTCTGTCTCCTATTTATGAGGCATTTTGAAGCATTAGGACTAATTGTAGAACATAGTTCATTTATAGCAGGGAGGAAAAAGACGTAACAATAGATACAAAATAACTGTCTTGGGTTGTGCCGCATTTTCCATATGGAATGTAAGCTGAACAAAAGTGCCAGCTGTTCTCTCTCACAGAAGACAATTTAAAAACAAAAATTACCCAGATTTATGAATTCCAAGGATTGGGGCCAGCTGTGACTGATGTTTTCTACAGAGAAGAGAGGTCAGTGAGAAGCCTACATTTCTCCATTTAATTTTGTAGTATGTAATGCTTAGCTACAAAGACAGAATAGCTGTAGTTCATTAGTAGAGTACACACTTTGCACGCAGAAGGTCTTAGGGTCTATCTGTCCAAGGTTAGTATGGAAACACTTCTCCCCGAAAGCCTACAAATCACTGCTGGTCAGAGTTAGTAATGGTGGGCTCGACTGACCAATGGATTGACTCAATGCATGGCAGCTTCATGCAGTCAGCCATCCATATCCATGGATTCTGCATCCATGGATGTTGTTTGTTTGTTTGTTTGTTTGTTTATATCCCACCCTTCTCTCAAGACTGGGACTCTGGGCAGCATACAATATTAAAAAATAGTACAATTAAAAGCATACTGCAGCCATTCACTCAAAACCACAAGGTTGTGAGTTCAAGACCAGCAAAAGGGCCCAAGCTCGATCAGGCTTGCATCCTTCCAAGGTCGCTAAAATGAGTACCCAGACTGTTGGGGGCAAATTAGCTTACTTGCTAATTAGCTTACTTGCTGTTCACCGCTGTGATATTTGGAATAGCGGTATATAAATAAAACAAATTATTATTATTATTATTATTATTATTACAAAAATGCTATATTAAAACAGAATTAAATTACTACAATAAGTAAAACAAATTGCATGTTAAAATATCAAACAGTTTTAAAAGTTTAAAACACATTAAAACTATATATAAGGGACACTATTTTATTATGCCATAGTATATAATGGGATTTGAGTATCCATAGATTCTGGTATCTACAGGAGTTCTTGGAACCAAACCCCTGTGGATACCAAGAATTCACTGTATATTTCTTTGCTCATTAGTCCATTTTTTCTACAACACCAACTAGCTGTGGCTAGAGCCAAGCTGCATTTTTTGAATTATAGGCTCCATCCAATGTCATGTGAAATGGCACTGACTTATGAAATGGAATTAGTCTCATTTTCCTGCCACCTGTGCCCCCTTGCAAACCTGTTCTGCTTCAACCCAGTTTGTCCATGAGGTGCACCCTGGGGCCATCTGGTACACAGCCAGAGAAAGGGCATTAAACACGGATTCAATGCCTCCTTTCACAGTGCCCAAAAATTACTTAGGCAGGCATAACTTCTCATTATCCACCTCTGGTTATGACAATGTATGCCAGAGTATTCCAACTAAAGTTTATAAACTTACATTTATATTCTTCTGAAGTCCCCTACTGTACACAGATCAGCAGCATAAATTATTACCATGCTGTTATTGGGAAGGTAGGGAATATTTGGTACTCCTATGTTAATACTGTTTTTCCTTAAGCACAATCCTATAACTTCTGATACCATTGTACCAATTCATAAAATAGGAATCCAGGAATCCAGACAAAGCTCATATGTCCAGTAATTCATCTTGAATGTGAGCTGAAATATTGGGCTTTACTGATGTTCAGCAATGAAGTATTGCTCCTTGGAAATTTCCTTAATTTGTTCTTCTGTGAATAATTGTTCCATGAATTACAGACTTGCCACTGAAATTCATTTTGAAAACCCCTTGTTTTCAGCAAATTCACCTATGAGTCATACTTACATGAATGGGATGATGAATCCTCACATCTCCAGACTTGCCATTTTTAAGCCTATTTCCACCTTAAAATATGAATTTATCCTTGGACAATTTTAACCCATTTGCATCTAACCATAATTATCCTCATGCTAGTTTTCCATGCTTGCCCTAAAGCACTACGACTGTAATCTATGTGTTAGGGTGCTCATTTATCCAGATTTAAAAATCCAAAGTATTATGCAGGGATGCAAGTGATATATTCATATGCAAAACAAATTTCAGAGCTTATAATTAATAGGAATAGTGTAGACCAGCCAAAATTTTACTTAAGGGAAAAAATACAATTTTTTTTATCACTGCTTTGGTGCTTCTTCTCTCTCTCTCTCTCTCTTTTTTTTTTTTTTGGGGGGGGGGACAACAGGTCCCAGAATCCCCAATCCAGTATTGCTATTGATCATAGAAAGTTGCAATTCAAACACCTACTTTTTCAAATTCTGATTTATATTTATGTATATGGATTTATCCATGTTTTATATACAAAAAGGTGTTTGTTTTTATTCTAGCCATGTAATTTTCTAATAATTCCTGACATTGCCTGCTGTCAGTAATGGGCTGGATAAGGGCAAACAAATTGAAATTTAATCCAAACAAGATAGAAGTGCTCCTGGTCAGTCAAATGGCAGATTGGGGGAAAAGGACTCCTCCTGTGCTGATTGGAGTAATATTCTCACTGAAATCTGAAGCTCACACCTTGGGTTTTCTTGCCTCAACTCTGAGCCTGGATGCCCAGGTTTCGGCAGAGGCCAGAAGTGTGCTTGCACAGCTAAAATTAGTGTGTCAGCTGCACCCTTTCCTTGAGACATCAGATCTAGCTACAGTGACACACACTTTTCTTACATTCCATTTGGACTACTGTAATACATTCTGAGAAAGCCAGTGTGTAGTGGTTTGAGTGCCGGACTATGACTGGAGACCAGGGTTCAATGACCCATGAAACTGACTGGGTGACCTTGGGCAAATCATACTCTGTCAGCCTCAGAGGATGGCTTCTTTGGAATGTGTGCTTTATTTAATTTTAAATTTTTGCATGCTTCTAAATTATATAAGTGTGTGTATGTGTGTGTGTGTGTGTGTGTGTGTGTGTGTGTGTGTGTGTGATCAACTAATCAAACATCACAAACATCAATCAACAAACATCAATCAAATATCACAATAAAATCAAATATCACAACAAATTGTAAAAGTAAATAATAGTTAAAAATTCACTTATAAAATTATATTAAAAAGAAACTGCATCTGCGCACCGCCCCAGGGAGGCCGCCCACGGACTGTTTGGAGGACTCCTGCTGTTTTGCCTCTGCGGCTCCGGAGGACCGAATCTGGGACACATGGGGGGAAGGCGGAGTGAGGGGTGTGTTGGGGCAGCGACACGCTGAAAACCCAGCTCGCTGGACTCCTCCTCCGCCACGCCTCCCCTTTGCCTCCGGACTTTGGGCCAGGAGCTGCGCTGCTGCCAAGCGGCTTTCTCTGGGGTGTCGGAGGTGCACATCTGCGCACCACCCCAGGGAGGCCGCCCACGGACTATTTGGAAGACTCCGCAGCTGCGCAGTTGCGCAGCTGCACATTTTCAGCCACGCAATGGCTGGGAGAGACGGTGTCTATGTCAGCTTTAGAGCAGAGGATGTCTGAAGTGACTGACCTCTGCTCTTTTAATTGCTTGGGAAGGGGAGGGGGGGACATGGACGCAGGGAATGCCTTGGCTGGGGAGGAGGAGGGTAATATCGGCCTGAGCGGAGTTCCCATTGAGGTAGTGTGGGGCAAGGGGAGGTATGGCGGTGGGAGAAGGGACGTGCGTTACAGAGGAAGGCGAGATCGATGCGTCATATCTATCTCTCCTTCCTGTCCCCCTCCCAACCAAAGGGACCTGAGGGTCACTCCAACCGTGCCACAAACCCTGTCGCTGCTCCTGTGCAATGCCAGGTCGATTAATAACAAGACCCACATAATTCACGATCTATTGGAGGACAGCAAGTGCGACCTGGCTTGCATTACCGAGACCTGGCTTGGGCCTGAGGGGGATGCTGTGTGGGCACAGGCCCTCCCTGCTGGGTTCTCGGTGAAGGACCAGCCCAGGTTAGGTGGGCGGGGGGGGATGTGGCCTTGATACATAAGAACACCTTGTCTCTCACCAGGAACCACATCCGTCAGACTTCCTTCATCGAGTGCATTTACCTGACCCTAAAGGCTAGGGACAGTCTAGGGATTCTGCTGGTGTATCGGCCACCCCGTGCATTAGCAGTCTCCCTTAACGAGCTGACACAGTTGGTTGCGGAGCTGATGCTGGAGACACCCAGGCTACTTGTCCTGGGTGACTTCAACAACCCCCTCATGACCAACTATGTTCCATCCGGTGCGGCTCGGGAATTCATGGATACCGTGGCGGCCATGGGCCTGTCCCAGCTAATTACGGGTCCAACGCATTTTGCGGGTAATGCACTGGATTTGGTTTCTGTACGGATATGGAAAATCCGTGGGCGGAAATAACTAATATTTCCCCCCTGCCATGGACAGATCATTTCTTCGTGGAGGCAAAAATCAAGGCCTCTACCCAGATCCCCCCCGGGGGTGGTGGACCTGTTAGGATGGTCCACCCTCGAAGGCTGATGGAACCCAGAAGGTTCCAGGAAGCCCTAGAGGGATACATGGTTGGAAGTGACGGCGATTCTGTTGAGGCCCTGACTGGTATCTGGAATACCGGTCTCTCTAGGGCTATACACAGTATCGCTCCCTAGCGCCCTCTCAGGCCCGCTTCCAAATGTAAGCCCTGGTATACGGAAGATCTCCGGGCAAGGAAGCGGGACCTGCGACGGCTAGAGCACCGCTGGCGGAAACACCTACGCTTAGCCGACAAGGCTCTCCTAGACCACCAGTTGGAGGACTACGGAGAGGCGATACGAGCAGCTAAGAATTAGTTCTATGGTGCTCGTGTCGCGTCCGCAGAGTCGCGTCAAGCAGAGTTGTTCAGAGTGGTTAGGGAGCTAACTCAGCTCCCTCCCACTCTGAACCAGATCCTTGAACCTTCAAAGGCCTGCTGTGACCAATTTAACAACTTCTTCGCGGATAAAACCTCTCGGATAAGCGAAGGTCTTAACGCCGGCATTAGGGCAGAACCAAGGGTAGAGGCATCCAGAGCCTCCGTGGACTCCATTAAACTGGATCAGTTTGAGTTGGTCAGTACCGATGATGTGGACAAGACCCTTGGAAGCGTTCGGAAGACAACCTGCTCTCTCGATCCCTGTCCCTCATGGCTAGTGGCTCAGGGGGGGCTGGTGGTAACCTCGTTGTTGCACCGGATTATAAATACATCTTTGAGGGATGGGCAATTTCCATCCAGCTTGAAATTGGCCATTGTAAAACCGCTGCTAAAAAAGCCCTCCCTCGACCCCCTGATGCATAATAATTATTGGCCAATATCGCTGCTGCCATTTTTAGGGAAGGTGATCGAGAGGGCGGTTGCAATCCAGCTTCAATCGGTCTTGGATGAAACGGATTATCTGGACCCATTTCAAACTGGCTTTCGGGCAGGTTACGGGGTTGAGACGGCCATGGTCGCCTTGGTTGATGATCTCAGTCTGGGCATCGACAGGGGAAATGTGTCCCTGTTGGTGCTCTTGGACATCTCAGCGGCTTTCGATACCATAGACCATGGTATCCTTCTGGAGCGCCTGGCAGGGGTGGGAATCGGGGGCACTGCGCTCCAGTGGTTCCGGTCCTACCTCTCTGGGAGGTTCCAGATGGTGCAGCTGGGAGACATGTGCTCCGATAAGAGGGCCTTCACAACTGGGGTCCCTCAAGGAGCCATTCTGTCTCCCATGCTTTTTAACATTTACATGAAACCGCTGGGAGAGATCATCCGGAAACATGGGGCACTGGGTTATCAGTACGCTGATGACACCCAAATAGTCTTCTCTATGTTTCCGACTGATGCAGTGACTGAGGATGGTGTCTCTCCTCTCGTGGCCTGTCTGGAGTCGGTAATGGGCTGGATGAGGGAAAACCGACTCAGTCTGAATCCAGAGAAAACGGAGGTACTTTTGATAGGTTCCCCTGGTCCAGGAATGGCGGTGGTTCCACCTGTCCTGAACGGGATCACGCTTCCTGTGAAGGACTCCGTTCGCAGTCTGGGGGTGCTCCTTGATTCACCGCTCCACCTCACATCTCAGGTGAATGCGATGGTCAGGAGCACCTGTTATCAGCTTCGGCTTATTCGCCAGCTGCGCCCATACCTGGCCCAGAGAGACCTTGAAACGCTCTGGTAACCTCTCGATTGGATTTCTGCAATGCGCTCTACATGGGGCAACCCTTGTACCACACCCGGAAGCTGCAGATGGTACAGAATATGGCAGCCAGACTGGTTACTGGCACTTCCAGGACCAGTCATATTACACCTGTACTCAAAGATCTGCATTGGCTGCCCATTCGCTTCCGGGCACAATACAAGGTGTTGGTAATAACCTATAAAGCCCTACATGGCTTGGGCCCAGGATACCTAGAGGACCGCCTCTCTCCATACATTCTGCCTCGCACCCTCAGAACATCTGGGCAGCAACTATTGAGGATTCCAGGGGCTAGACTTGCCTCCACTACGAGGAGGTCATATTCCATCGCTGCCCCGGCCGTCTGGAATACGCTGCCCATAGAGCTCCGCTCGGCCACCTCCCTGGCCCAGTTTAGGAAGGACTTAAAAACCTTCCTATTTCAGGTAGCATTCCCCGAATAAAGTCCTAGTTAGTTCTCCCTCCTTGACAGCAATGGTGGCTGGCTAATGGGGTTTTTTAGTATTATCTTAATGGTAGTGAGTTGTATATTTTAATGTATGTTTTATCTCATATTGTATTGTTGTTATTATATGTTGTTCACCGCCCTGATCGTTGGAAGGGCGGTATACAAATAAATTTTTTATTATATTTATTATTATTTAAACATAACATTTAAAAGTATAAAATCATTATAAATGTATGAAATCATTATAAAATTTTAACAGACTAAAAAATATTATGAACTTTTAAGAAACCATCTTAGGCTGACAGACCATTGCTGCTGCACAAATACTGGCCATCCTTGTTGTTATTACTGGGCACTGGTGTGCCAGCAAATAAGATACATAAAATTCATCAGTTCTTCCAGGAAAATGACTAAGAATTGGATGAATAAAAAATGGCGATAGCCATATTAAAAAGGACAATACAACAATATATGACCTATAGTTTCCACTGTACCAGTTCCACAGGAGCATATGCGTAGATCACAGGGAATATTATTGTATCTCCCTTCCAATAAGGCTGAAGGTAGAACAATAAATTTTGCTAAAGTGAATGCTATCCTAGGTTTTGGAAGGGTTAGAAGACTCAAATGGTTAGCTAACAAAAAAGCATTGCCATTGTCTCTGAAATCAGGGCATACAGTGGCTGCTTTACAGCATGATTTTATGCTGTTTAATGTGGTAATTTTAATTTTTTTTAAATTTTTATAAGGTTTTTATATTGATTCAGGACCTGTCTGAGATTCCACTCTGGCAGAAAGGGGGGGGGGGCATAAAATGAAATACATGCATACATACTACCATAAAATACGTTGTACAATTCTAATACAGTCTCCACTAAAGAAAACACATCATTATTTCAGAACTCTCTTCTTTTGGGGGGAAAAACCCCCTATGAAATTGTAAAAGACTAAAGACATTATTTTGTTTTTGTTTTTTCCCTTTTTGTTTTGGGGGTGGCTCAGAAGAAAAAGCACTAACATCTAAACATTTTCATTTCACTTCCACTTTAGTTGTGAAATTTAATTGGCATGATTTCAGCACAGAGTGAAAAATAATTTCAGTCTAAAGTGCTTGCTTAATATTGAGAGGCAAATATGGAGGAGGGTAAATGGTTTTTATCTACTTTCTTGTTTTTCAGATCAGACAGTACTTTAAACTAGTGGAAATAAGCACAAAAAAGTTCCCATATGCACCCCAATTAAAATATTACACACCAGACTTAAGGTAAGACAATTAGCTCTCTCTCTGATCTGACACCCAGAATTTCTCACTATTGGCTATGTGGATTAGGGCTTCTAAGAGTCACAATTCAAAAGCATCTGAAAAGAGGTACTTTGCTACTTCTGGCTTAGGTAAAGAGAGCCAGTTGGTGGATAAGGATGTGCTGTCATGGATACAGTACCCAAAATGTGCAAACAGAAAAAAAATATATAAATACATTTAAATGTGCTCAGAACCTTGCAAAAACATGTTTTAGACAATGGAGGAATTCATTTAAGTAATGCATACAATTGAAAAGTCAATTGTTTGGGGATATTTATTTATTTTTAAAAAGGATAGATTTTTCCTCATAAGGAAGGGTGGGGGAACACTATAAAGCGGGGGGACCGAGGGTCCAGATATACTCATTATTAGATTATGGACATCTACTGCTGCAGAATTTGTTGAGGGAGACGGTGAAGGTGACCCAAGAGGCAGGTGACAACAGAAGAGGAGGAGAAAGAGGGGAAAGAAGAAAGGATGAATTATTCCTATAACAGCAGCAACTGATCCAACCAGCACAGCTCTGTTCTCTCCTATTCCATCGAGTATTATTTATACTAACAGTGGCGCATTACAGAGCGCCCAAGAAGGGCGCTCTGCCGCCACCGCCGTTTGCTACGTCTGGGAACCACAGCGGCCAAACCGTGGGGTTCTCAGGTGCAGCAGGAAAGAAGCGCTGAAATGGCGCTTCTTTCTGCGATCCGGAAGTGGCGCCACGAGGCACTAGTCGCGCACTCGCAACATCACTTCCGACGTGCGACATCCTGTTGCTACGCGTCTGCGACATCAAAATGGCGGCCCTCATGTGGGCGGGCGCCGCCATTTTGTACGGACTCGGTCTGTATTAGGGTTGAGGGGAGTCTGGAAGGGACGCCCCTTCTCAACCCTAACACGCCCCTTCCTAACCCTAGCATGACCCTTCGGCGTGTCTGTAACGCGCCACAAGTTCTTCAGTTTTTTGTGGGTTTTTCATCAGCACCTGTGGCTGGCATCTTCAGAGAATGCTTGCCTGGAAAGGAGTTGGGTATGTATATACTGTGTATATACCCAACTCCTGTCCAGGCATGCATTCTCTGAAGATGCCAGCCACAGATGCTGGTGAAACATCAGGAATAAACTCTTCTAGAACATGGCCACATAGCCCGAAAAGCCCACAAAAAACTATGGATGCCTGCCTTCGATTTCACAGTGGTTCTTCAGGATTGTGGGAAAACACTGTTTTCCAGTTCAGCTGTCTGAGAGGGAATCCAGACAAGTTACATTAAAACAGCTGTTTACAAATTGTTCCAATGTATATTTTGATAATCCTACAACTTCATTATATAAATTAATGTTTCACAATGTTCCCCTTGCTTTCACTTACTTCCTTCTAGCCTCATATTGTCTAGTTGAAATGATGCAGGCCAAAAACTCCATAGCAGGCTTGGATCCAATTCTGCCTGTGCAGGCATGGATCCAGAGACTATGGTCTTACCCTGGGATAAAGATGCTTTAATGGTAAAGGTTTCCCTTGACATGAATGTCTAATCATAACCAAGTGTAAGGGGTGGTGTTCGTCTCCATTACTAAGCTAAAGATCCAGCATTGTCCGAAGATAATCCCAGTGGTCATGTGGCCAGTATGACTGCATGGAACCCTGTTACCTTCCCACTGAAGTGGTACCTATTTATCTTTTTTTAAAATTAAAATTTGATTAATACATTCTAAAACAAAACATGAAAACAAACAGTACACCAAATCAACAACCAATACAGGCAATAACCCGGGTAAGGCCCTGAAAGTTATAGATAAAAGGTGTGTTCAGGGATCCTGAAAGACATCTTTCCTTAAAAAATTAGCTAAAATTGGGGGATGTCTAGAGACTAATCTTGCTGAATGTATTCAATAAATGGGTGCTAAATCTTATGAAAGGTCAATCCAGAGTGTAAGCCTCTCACTCTGTTGTTATTATCTGCCACTTTCTTCATTAACCACAAGTCCCAGAGTCTAGACCACCATCCTGCAATATTCAACTTTCCAGTTTTCCAGTTCCTGGCTATCTCAAGCCTGGCAACAGCCAGAAGCAAACTAATAAGTTCTTTATGCTGCATGGCTTTATTTTCATTCATAAAAATGGAGAACAGGAGCAGGAGTGGGGATAATTGTATACTTGGAAATCAGTTGTAAAATTTCTGTCCAATACTCATGTACTAAGGGACAATCCACCACATATGCACAAAGGTTTCCCTACCTTCACAACCCCTCCAGCTTTTTCGATTAGCATTGATAGACATATGAGCCAATTTGACTGGGGTGAGATACCATTGATGGACCAACTTGATAATATTCTCTTTAATGGACCCAGTTTTAAATGGCAAATGAGTCCATATATTTTCCCAGGTCTTACTGTCAATTGAAAGGGAAAGTTCTGCTTCTCATCCTGCCTTATGAAGCATTGGGTTCCCAAATGTTTCTTCTAGCAGACAATTATATATGCATGCAATTTTGCCTTTAGAATATATAACCGGAAAGATGCACATGTTTTCAAAGAAAGTAAGTGGGTCAGGATATTCCTGTATCTGAAGCAGTTTCTTTAGGAATAATTGTATCTGTATTATTTAATACCAGTTCTGATGACCAGGGCCCAGAGTACTGATTAGTTGCTCTGTTGTGATAGTTGTCTCATTGTGGAACAAGTCCCTAACTGTATACAGGGTACCTATTTATCTAATTGCATTTGCATGCTTTCAAACTGCTAGGTTGGCAGAAGCTGGGACTAGTGACAAGAGCTCACCCCATCATGCAGCACTCGGGCCTCAAACTGCCAACCTTCCGATCTTCCAGTTGTCAGAATTGGCATCTTAACTACTAAGCCACCACAAAGAGGCTTTACTCTGAGGTAAACTAGACCTGGTTTTCCATGGAGTTTCTAAGAAAATCCATTCCAAAACTTGGATGTTCAGACACTCCTCCTGTGCTTTTTACCTTTCCTATGGGCAATCCGTCTAAGAAGCCCCCCAATCACCCCAACTGACATGGAAATGGGCACCTAGCCACATGTGTGCAGCCAGGTGCCCCATTTCCATATCAGACAACATCTGGGGAGCTTCTCAGATGGATTGCATGCTGAAAAGATAAGGAGCAGTTCCAGGCCCTGGGTTGGTACAGAGATGGGTGTGTGAACACCCTCCCATCGCCACGCGGATTCATGGGCTTACCCAGGTAAGCATGGGCTTAGCCTGTGCTGTCCTGCCCCATCTGTTCAGGTTCCCACTCTCAGTCAATAATGTGTTTCTTCATCTTCCTCCTCCTCCTCCTCCTCTTTCACTGTTACCCATAACTGTATGCCTTTTCTCAGTTTCTACCTCAATCACAAATTTTCATGCTTGCCACTTGATCCTTCCCACATCTATAGGAGCAGCAACTATTTTCAATGTTGTGAGGATAAGTGAATGCCTGTAAGAAAATATCACTATGCTTTGTATGTTACCTTTCTAAGCATCTTTCCAATAAAGCACACCACAAACAACAATGAAATATTCTTTTGGTTTTTTGTGGGTTTTTTGGGCTATCTGGCCATGTTCTAGAAAATTTTCTTCCTCATGTTTCGCCAGCATCTGTGGCTGGCATCTTCAGAGAATGCTTTGCCTGGAAAAAGTGGGTGTATATATACTGTGTGAGTCTGGGAATGCAGGAGTGATTTGCATGTGTATTGTTTTGTGCTGATGGCCAGCACAATGTAATGAGGCCTAAACTGTAATCCTGAGGTTGTTTCCCATTGAACAGCTAGAGATTTAATATCTGAGGAAACATACATGACATTGTGAATAAATGTTATTTTGAACTCTTTCAAGAAAATGTGATGTTGCTATTTTAGGGGCTATTTAGGTGTTTTGATATTTGAGCATTACACACAAGAAGCTGCTTTATCCTACAAGAATTACCTTTTTTTTTTTTTTTTTTTAAGAACATTGTCGTGCTTTCAGCCTAAAGGAGAAGAAACCTGTTTATTCAGGGATGGTTTCTGCTTTCTGGCCTGTGCATTTAAATGCTGAAACATAAGAGACATTCCATATTGACATTCCTTTAATTGCCACAGTGTGGTATGAAAAGAGTTCTTTGAGTAAGAGTAGCAATAATTGTACATGAGTGCAACCTGTACATAGAGAGATCTTGTAGCACCTTTGAGACTAACCAAAAGAAATTGGCAGCATGAGCTTGCGTAGAGTTCAGTCTACTTTGAATATCATCTAAAACATTTTTTTAAAAGCAAGTATATTTAGTAGGAGTTGTACTCGGAAGATTTTAATTTATGTCAGTTTCTTTTATTAATTTTCTTTTGAATGATTTGGTCAATTTTGATTTATGTTTCAAGTAATATTCAGAACTTGAAAAATAACTCTTAGCAACTAATCAGTTGCTATTATTGGCCTGGTACAGACCTCCCAAAAAGGGCGGTCTGCCAGCGTCCTGGTTTGCTCTGTGAGGAAGCCGCAGTGGACAAACTGCGCTGCTTCCTCGCAGAGGAAAAAGAACCCACAAAAAGCGGGATTTTTATGGCACCATAATGATGCCACAGTGTGCCAATGGCACACTTGAGACATCATTATGGTGCCATGACGTGTGGACACTAGGCATCCATTGCATCAAAATGGTGGCACCCATCTGTACAGGGCACAGCAATTTTGGTGTACGGAGGACATGCTAGGGTTGCGGGGCGTCTGTAAGCAACACCTCAAGGCAACCCTAGCATGTCATCAAGACGTCCCACGAGACCTGTCTGTAGCGGGCCATAATTCCAAGTCCCCACACTGTACTAGTTTAGTTACTTTTAAAAATATAACTCTTTATTCTCCTATTTCTTCAAAAGAATTAAAATTACATATGAAGTATTGCATTGCTATCTTATGGTTCATAGCAAGTATCAAGTATTGCATTGCTATCTTATGGTCCTCCCATCCACCTCATAAACATTCCCACAACAGAACATGATGTAAAAAAGTAACAACACTTGAGCTGCATGATGTTCCTCCTCCACTGTTCAGTGATGCCACACCTTCATAAATAGAAGAGCTAACTTAAAGATTTCATTGCACCATAATAAAGGATGAAAACATCCTTCGCTATGCTTTAACTGTAATGAAATACCTTTGTTGAGGTACAGTGGTTTTAGCCCTGCATTATGACTTTGAAGATTCCCTGCTGAGCCATGGAAACCTTAGGTGAGTTACACACTCTCAGACACAGGAAACCCTCTGATAAGGCCTTAGGATCATCATAAGTCAGAAATTACTTGTAAACACACAACAGCAATACCTTGCTTATTGGATAAAGAAATGAACTGTGAGTAGAGTAGCAACCACTGTTCTGGTTACTGAGTGACCATGTTGGGAGGGAGAGGATTATCTGGCTATGTTTTAGCCAGATGCATGATAACATGTGCATCCTCAGAGGATAATATTGTCATGCATCCATAGCCAGACAGCTATGGCTCACTTTCCCTTGGGTACTATATGGCAGTAACACGAAAAGACCATAGTAAAACATTCAGTTTCTTGGTGGAAATGTTCTTGCAGTAGGAATAAAAATCTAATAAATTAATGAATTTAACAAAGAATCATAGCTCTAATTTCAAGTACTGTACCTTGAAAGCTCTGGAATTGCATACCAGCTTCCAGCCTGAAGCAAATCAAGAGTAGCCATGTCCAGGATGAATATGAAAGAAAGGTGTAAGTGAAGCCTAGATTCCCAAAGGTACCAAAATGAGGAAGATCACCAGAAAAGCCTGGGACAATAGTCATCAGTGCCAGAAGATTTTCCTAGAGTGTGATTAAGTACATAATTCTAAGGTACAATTACAATAGCCTTTTAATGCATTGAACTACTGGCAGTGCTCCTTAAATGGCAATTAATGGAAATGTATCAAAACTGATTGACCATAAACTCAAACTTTCCTTTTTTTGTGTGTTTTTTTCCAGATCAGGGTTGGCAAATGAATTAGTTTGCATGTACATGTGCACTCCTCTGGAAACACAAAGTATCTGATTACAGCAATATTTATGCTCCAATTGATGATCCCTACTGTAACTGATTCTTAATGTTGTGTGTTTTATCTGCCATCGTCTATTCAAAAAGACAGTTGATGATATTACAGAGCAGAGATTGGCATTAGACAAAGAGACACATTAGTTCATGAGCATTATGCAGACCGTGGCACTCTGAATGGGAGATGAGTATTACATTATTAAGAGAAACAACAGACCTCTTTTTTTTTTCTTGAGTGAGGGAAATCTTCGCTGGTGTTTATATATGGTGGTGGCTAAAATACCAAATATGCTGTCTGATAAAATTTGCCAAGATTAACTGTTGTTTCAGTCTATGTTTTCTTGAAGATATGATCAGTCCATATTTATAACTGGATCAAACTGAGCTGTATTTTGCAGAGTTAAAGTATCAGAGTCAGAGTCCTATATGATCATTTATGTAACATAACTTTATATATAGCTTGGGCCTCAAACTTTGTATTTACCTTGGGCCTCAAAAAGTCCACCATTGGACTACATTGGTGGCATGGTGTTTAGACAATACACACCCTGAACATGGCCTGAAGTTCCCTCGATGTTGATGAGCGGACAAAAAACACTCATTTTGCCGCCGGGTTCAAAATCATGCCAGCAGCCTGGATCAAGACCAGCCATGTCTGGTCGTCATGGCACAGCACTAGCAGTGCTGGTACAGCCACAACCCACTTTATCGATCCCATCTGTTTGAGGCCTAGCTAAACAGCCAAGGTGCTAAGAAACGTGGTTACTGAATTGTGAAGATATATATTAAGACACTGGCAGGAGTGCCTAGTGCACATTATTACCCACTGCTCATTGAGTCCAGTGTTATGCAGCTCAGAACCATCAGTCCCATTGTGCATCAAGCACCAATGTGCATTGGGCACTTTGATGGTTATCTACTGGATTCAGATGTTGCACAAGTGTGTAGTTCTAATTCCCCAAACTGGCGGAGAAAGATGAGTACAACATAGAACCATATAAAAGATGAACATTGAAACAGATTGAAACTATTTACAATATTTAAACAATTCAAAACATGCAGTTAAAAATAGTGAAAAAATTATTATAAAACAATAGAAGAAAAACAATACAACACCCCCTTAAAAGTCATTTTAAAAACACCTTCAGTACAAAGGCCTGCCATGATGATGATGATGATGATGATGATGATGATGATGATGATGATGATGAT
>NW_024802935.1:6690947-6696545 GCF_019175285.1 Sceloporus undulatus | reverse complement strand
TTGCATGGCAACAGAAGGATAGAAAGTCCTCGATCTGTGGATCTGTTTGTTTACAGGCAGTTAGTGTTATAGTTAATGTTATTGTTAGTGTTAATGCATCGACGCTTGAAGCTCAGTATGTCCAAAACAGAGCTTCCCGTTTTTCCACCTAAGTCTACTCTTCAATACGCCTTTTCTGTTTCTGTTGATGATATTTCTATTCAACCAGTCCAGGAAGCCTGTAGTCTTGGTTTTATTTTTGACTCTTCTGTGTTGTGTATCCCTCAGATCCAGACCACAACCAAGACTTGGAGATTCTTTTTATACAATATTGCCAAAATCTGACCATTTCTCTCTGCCTCTACTGCCAAGATTCTGGTCTATCCCCTAGTGGTCTCGCGACTTGATTTCTGTAACCTCCTTCTGGCTGGGCTTCCTCTTTCTCACCTCCATCCTTTAATTTCTGTCCAGCATTCAGCTGCATGCATTATCACATCCGCCCACTGCTCCGACCATATCTCTCCTTTATTATCATCCCTTCACTGGCTCCCCTTCCGTATTCAGTATAAGCTCTTGTTGTTGACTTTTAAAGACCTGCATGGGCTGGCCCCTCATTATTTATTTGAACTTCTTTCTCCATACATTCCCATTCTTGCTCTCCGTTCTAGTAGTCAAGGTCTGCTGTCTCAGCCTAGGATTTTCACTGCCCCGTCCCGGATTTGTCCCTTTTCACTTGCTGCCCCTCACTCCTGGAACCTACTTCCCCCACGAACATGGGCCATCACTTCTTTAACCAGTTTCAAAACTGAGTTGAAGACCATCTTGTTCAGAGAAGCGTTCCCAGGCATTGCGTGACTATTATTTGCTATTTGATGTTTTTAATTTGTTGCCTGCTTTATTTTATTGAACCTTCTCCTGTATTGTTATGTATCAAGCTATTCTTTCTTAGATTGTATGCCATGGACAGGTTTACTTTATCCTTTTTATTGTTTGTATGTAAATATACAGTGCTATATAAATAAAGCATAATAATAAGAATAAGAATAAGAATGTTAGTGTCATTGTTAGTGTTATACTTGAAAATTTTACACTGTAACAATCATATCTGTAAGCATAATTAAGTGAATGTTATTGCTGCAAATATGTTACTGAAAGTTGAAAATTGACTATTTAAGTATAACATATAGGTTGTGTCTCCTTTATCCAAAATGCTTGGGACCAGACGTGTTTGGGATTTTGGAATACCTGTATTTGCATATACATATATAATGAAATATCTTGGAGATGGGATCCAAATCTAAACACAAAATGTTTCATATACATCTTATACACAAAATCTGAAGATAATTTTATACAAATTTTTACAAATAATTTTGTGAATGCAACAAAGTTTGGTGGCTTTGCTACATAATAATCTATGAGCAGATATGGATGTTGCACAACTGTGTCGTTCCCATACTCAAACATATTCTCACACTAATTCCCACACTGAACCATCAGAAAGCAAAGGTGTCATGCCAGCCATGAAAAAGTTTTGTTTTTTGGAATATTTTGTGTTTTGGTATTCCAGATAAAGGAATACTGTGTAAAGGAACCTGTGGTAGTAACTATAAGTAATTAATTTAAAGTAACTAAACATAGCATTATTAAATTAGTAACTACAGTAGAAATTTCTCAGTTTGTGACTTATTCTCTGCAAAATTCACACATGGTTGTTTTTACACAAAAAATTCAGTAATTGCTGTGCATAAAATTTTATGTAGCTATATTATTTTATCCACAGAAAAGGTGGTTTCCCATGTTGCCATAATTGTCCACTAAAACCTGGGACAAAATGTGGGACAAAATCTAGATCAAACTGTAGGACAACTGCAGGACAAAACTCAGCCCAAAATGTAGGACATTTAAGGTCCCCCATTTTTCTTAAATGTCCTACATTTTGGGCTGAGTTTTGTCCTGCAGTTGTCCTACAGTTTGGTCTAGATTTTGTCCTACATTTTGTCCTGGGTTTTAGTGCACAATTAGGACAACCCTACAATGCAGAATATGTTGTTTCCATGTGTGAATTTTATGCAGAATACATCCAAATTGCCAACAGGTTTAGTAAACTCTGTGTTTTAAAGAAAAATCCATGGAACAGAAAGAAGCTTTTTAACATTACACCTTGTTTCTTCCTGGAGGAAATGTAGTAAATTGCATCCCTATTAACTAGTGTGGGATTTTCCACACTTTTATACCTACTCCAAGTTGATAAACTTTTTTTTTTGGCATGGTAATAGTGGGTGTGTATATAGAACTACATGCTAAACCAGTATTCTGAAATATATTTTTAAAACCTTTGAAAAGATATTACCAAACTGAAGAATTAAAGTAAAGATACAATTTTCTTTTAAGATTTTGAAGAAGATGACTACTCCTGTTACTCTTATTTCTGCTTGGCTCAAAATTTAAATTATATATATATATATATATATATATATATATATATATATTGTCCTGAGGCTTGTATTATTGTTTGGTTTGGTTTGGTTTTTTATC
Source organism: Sceloporus undulatus (assembly GCF_019175285.1). Taxonomy (NCBI): domain Eukaryota; kingdom Metazoa; phylum Chordata; class Lepidosauria; order Squamata; family Phrynosomatidae; genus Sceloporus; species Sceloporus undulatus. The sequence goes on along the minus strand of NW_024802935.1, from coordinate 6,694,028 downwards.
TAACATTATAAAGTGAAATTTGCATTGATGGTACTAGATAAAAATAATAATCCTTGTGTGCTTGGGCTCCTCATAGAGTTCATCTCACTATGCACTGAGGCATTGAGTAATTAATACAGATGATCATGGCCAAGGGTTAAAAAGTTACCACAGTGTGTGGCCATAATGCAGCATAATGTGATTATATTAAACACAAAAAGGGGTAGAGTCATCAGTTCTTCTACATTTTCCACTGAGAATTTTCTACTCTTTTCTTCCACCTGTCCACGGAATGATTCATTACATCTGAAGCAAGCAAACATAGCTTGAGTAACTTGCCTATGTTGCCTATGGCTGATTTAAGCCTGCAGTAGATCACTGCTTCCATTAAAGAATCATGAATGTTCTTGTTCTTGTATGTACATTTTGTTAATAAGGAGAAAAAATCAGCCCTGGGCCATTCTAGAAACCGTGTACTGAAGAAAAATAGTAGTAGTAGAACACTGTGACCTGAATTCTTTTGGTTTTAGGGGGAAAGCTCTGGCTGGGAATTGATATTTTTACAGCAGAAGTAACCTAGAAGTCACTTCCAGGTGTCTCATTGTTTCAAAAAAGGCCTCTTCCAGACCAAATTCTTTTATGAGATCCATTCAGCAAATTGTAGTAAGGTGAATCTGCACATACATATATTCCATTCATTTGAAGGTATACTTTCGTTGTGACTAATAATAGGTTTCAAGGCAGTCATATCTTTTCCTTTTCCTTTTTAAAAAGTGCAACAACGAAATGAAGATAAAGCTGCCTAGCATGTCTCAAGCCAGGTTTTCACCAGCTAAAGAAGTCTATAATGTTATGTAACATTTCGTACGGGGGGGGGGGATTCATTTGCTACTATGTGATACAATTGGAGAATCACAATTTGTTAGTCCCAAACTAGGTTGCACAAACTTTGCTCCTTTTTCTGGCTTCTTCAACATCATATCAAAAAATAGCATGCTTCCAGATTGTTCTGATATTCTTCCCTCCGAACAGGGAAATATCCCACCAAAGTAATAAATGAGAATAGTATATCACACCTTTCTCTGAGGGAATTCTTAAAGGTTATTGGGGCAAAAAGCACCGAAGGCAGGAAGCAGTGAAAAAGAAATTATTTAATGGGGCGAATGTGTCCAGAAAGATGGGAGATCACAACAGGCTTGCTGTATTATTTTTGTAAGGTACCAAATAAGCTGCTTCTTGGCTCTTATTTTACAGAAATTCCCTCCTGCTGTGCTAATGAGGTGAAAAGTGACCTGCCTGCTTATGTTCTGGCTCCATACTTAGTAATGGTGTAACATGCTGCATAGCTAGCTGCCTTCCTGCAATGTATTTTAGATTAGATCCTGAAATATAAAACAGATGTTCCTACATTCTCTAAAAGAGACTATGAAATTTCAGATCTTTCTTTGCTTTCTTAATCCACTGCACCATAGAAGACCTCATGCTGAAGGGCTGCTGCACATTCTTCTCCGTAATTGTTTTAGTTGTTTCAGGGTGTATGTATGTGCTTCAACATATGTCATCCAACTGTCCACAGCTGCCAACTGTCTACAAATCTCACAGAAATCAGCATGTGCAAGATATGGACAAGATGCAAAAGTCGCTCACTTATTCTTCTCCACTGCTCTGTGTTCTTCTCTAAATATGCTGTTATTATTATTTTCTTTATTCATTGTCATTATGGAAACAGGTAAACTAAGTTGGAGAGTACCTAGAAGAGATACAAGAAATAACTTAATCAAATTTCAGTGGCAATTTTGGCATTGATTTCATTCATTCTCCCTTAGACTGTGGGAGGAAGATATGAGAGGCACTTATCAACCATGTTTGTCATGCTGCACATGTCAGCTTCACCCAACTGCTGCTTATTTCTCTAGAATTTCCACATTAATAAGTCTGCAAAGAAAACCTGGCAGCCCAGGTTTTCAATCCTGATGGACACTGGGTTTCTCACCAGATATTCTTGCTTACTTTCTATATGCATAGTAAGCACATGTTCCATCCATTATTTTCTCAGTAATGTCATGTGAAATATTTTCGAGTCAAAAAGTTTATGAGGAAATTAAAAACTTTAAATTTAAAACTTCTTATTTGGAGAAATGAAAGCCAACTCTTACATGTTATTTGGGTACCAAAAGCGATAGATTCCTGCAACAAATAAAACTCAGGCTCCATCCACACTGCAAAAGTAATCCAGTTTTGCACCCCTTTAACTGTCATGGCTCAATACAATGGAATTCTTGGAACTATAGTTTTGTGAGACATTTAGCCTTCTCTGTCAGAAAGCTCTGATGCTACAACAAACTACCATTTTCAGAATTCCATGGTCAAATGAAATGAAATGATGACATCTCTCAAATAAGCAGTGAAAAGAAATATGACTTTTGAACTAGGTTTATATAGAGTTGGCCCTACCATTAGGCAAAACCGTGTGGCTACTTTCATCAGAGGATTATTAGCAGAAAATTGAGTGTTACTGAATTTGTTATTTGACTGCTAAGAATGAAGAAAGCTATTTGTGGGATTTTTTTGCCTCATGTGCCAAAATTCCTTGACTGAAGTTGGCTTGAATGAGTATGGGGTTCTATTAGCTGCTCTGCCTAAGACAGAATAATATATTGGGCCAGACCTATATTGCCAATAGATTATGGTTCTTAAGTAGATTTGGAGTCAATGAGAACATTAAATGGGAAAAGACATAAAGATTTTATTGGTAAAAATACACTATGTGGTTACAGTGCTTACTTCCCTTCAGCTATTCCACATTTTCATTACAGACATAGCCTTATTATTTGGAAGGAATGAACAGCTGAAATTGGCACTCAAGACATGCATGTACATCAGAGCAGGACTTGTAAAGGTTACATTTTTGGATAATAATACCCAAGTGTTTCCCAGGCAATCTGGCTACTAGCCATGCTGGCTGAGAGACTGTGAGAGTTGTGATGAACAAGTGACTCTCTAAACTCAGAGTTATTGCCTACATAAAACATGGCTTCCAGACCTAGTTCCTTCCTTCCTTCCTTCCTTCCTTCCTTCCTTCCTTCCTTCCTTCCTTCCTTC
>NW_024802935.1:6659655-6690937 GCF_019175285.1 Sceloporus undulatus | reverse complement strand
TCTGGGAAATCTGTAAACAAATAATGCATCTTTTGAGGTTGAATTTGCCATTGAAACAAATATAAACATTTAAAAATAATTTGTGCCATAACATTGCAAGCAACCAATTGAAGAAATTTCAAATTAGAAGCACTGTGGGAAAATATTGGAAACTGTTAATGTTTTAATGATCCTTTAGCACTGGTTGTGTTTAGTTCTTCATTTCTCAGGTGAGCAGTATTGGATACATTACTGAACATATTTCTGAATTGGGAGCACATACACACTCCCTTTTAAGAACTGCATATTGCTCCAGAATGAAAGACAAAGTATACAAAAACACAGATAGTCAGGAAGATTAAATGAAGCTTTAAAAGAAATGTATTTTTCTCTCTCTCTTGGGTATGAACTGCAGCAGTCAGAAAAGAAAAAAGGGAACAAAAGTAAGATTAGTAGTTTGGTGAGAATGAGAACTCTTCAACTACCACCCGCATTTGCTATTTGTACTACTATTTTTTCCATTGGTAGTACTTGCCAGTATCTCATACTGAGTTATGCACATGTTTTTTTAGAGTATACATAATTTAAATGTTTAAAAAACACAAAAAAAATCTAAACCTTTTGAGAAACAAAACAGAGAAATCCAGATCCTTGAATCATACTGAAGCTGATGGGAGTTAAGTGTGCTGTTAAACACTGAAATCTCAAATATTTAACTGGATCAAACTTTACCATAAATAGTTCATAGGAAATGCATTTTCAAAAGAAATAATGTTACAGAGTGCATGTTTAAAACGTATAGCCATTCAAAAACTCCTCAAATAGTCATATGAGCCAAAACAAAGATCTGAATATCTCTTGGATAGTCGGATTTAGTCCTCTTTTTTTACCCTTATTTCTTTTATTTCTTTTTGTCTTATTTATTAAAAGAAATAACGCAACATAAACACATATACCCTCAATACACCATACAATATATCATAACTTCTTATCTAGTTACATATTTTCAAATTTACATTGTTACAATACTCCTTACGATTACATAATACAAATATACATATAGACCGCGAAGAGTAAGACCACCAAGCACTCACCAATCTAATCAGCATCATCTTCTTTGAACTTCCTACATCTCCCTTCTATTAACTCTTTCTGTTACCTTCTCTTTTATACCCTGATTTTCCTGTTCTTCCCTTCTTCTCCTCTTATCCTTTCTTATATCTTCCTACCTACTCTTACCCTCTATACATTCCTTATACCTTCCTAAGATCTATGCTGTACCTATCCTCTCTTTATTTCTCTTCTAGGCCTCATTTCTTCCCAAAATTCTTCCGCTCCAATCTGCATTCATACCAACTTCCTCCTACCAATCATGATCGATTATTGACCATATTTGACTTTCTAATATTTCAACCTACCTAAAGTGGATCCTATACCCCTTATCGCATCTTCTTCTATATCATCTATTTATCATCAAATCCACATTTGGTTCTTCATGATATCATCAATGCTATTTTACCCCATTTTGATTCCAAAAATTTGACAGTTTCACCCCATTCCTCATTTAATTGTTTCTTTGGCTTATTCCTTATAGCTAGAGTTAACCTATCCATTTCCATTCCTTCATAAAATTTCATTATCCAATCCTCCAAAGTCGGGCAGCTTTCGTTTTTCAATTTTTCCCCCCTTATTTCATATGTGGTTATCCCTATTTAATTTTTCAAGGTAAACCCAAATAACTGCAAATAAATTCATCTGCCTTTCCTTATTGTTCCCCAGAATTGTTGGTATGTTATGTAAGAACAAGAAAAGAATCTCTTGTGGTGACCTCAAATTGTGTGACAGTCCTATGGAAATGTGACTGGTACCAATATAATTTGAAGTGGAAAATCAAAATATATTTGTTTGCCTAGCATTTTCAGCTGGTTTATTAACCTGTTTACTTAAGCTATCTGCTTCATATATTTCCTGACCTTTTTTTTTTCTGTAGCTGATGCTGTTTTATTGTCCTTTTTTCCTGTTGCATTTTTGTTTTGTTCTGAGTGTGTGGGTGGTTGTGCGCATGTGCAGACGGACATACATGTGCATGTACACGCACACATGCAAACGCACACACATCCATTCCATTACTGATCTGGCTGTTCCTCCACTTTTGTTTTTCCAACACCACCTCAAAACATAACTATTTGTACACACTTTCAGGGAATAAACAAGTCCATAAGAGGTCTTTTACCGTTGCTTGCTTGTATTGTGTTCATTGTATTTTAGCAGACCATTTACTATCTAATTTTAAATATTTCTGTTTTTTAGAATTGCATTGTTAGATATTTGTAATTTTTTATTTTAGCTTTGCTTTTATTGACATTATTAATGGCACTGAGCACATTTTAAAAAAAAAGACCAATAAAACTATTAAATATTAAATACATCAACCATTAAATTAATAAATAAGTTAGGATTAGCAGATAAGACCACAGTTAAAAGCCCTGCACACTAAAAGTAAGCAAAAGAAAACTAGAATAAATAGGTCTTTCTGCTACAGTTTCATTTTCTTTCCTGGGTTTTGATTTTGTCATTTCTTTCAATTGTACACTACAGATGGCAGTATCTTTCTTTGTTCTGCAAAACTCCTTGATATCAGCTGGAACTTCTTCATATTTCTCTAATATAAATAATTTAAAAGTGTGACTCCTAAATAATAATAATAATAAGAAGAATTGCTTTCCCATTGTTGTCGGGCATACATGGATTTTGACACCCAACATTTGTAGCCATGTACTATTTGAGCTTAAAACTTGCTACTAGTTATAAATAGCAAAGGTGACAATTACACAGAATCTTCTTTAATGGCCAGGCGATAGCATCCCTGTTGGAATGACCACCTAATATGAAACATGAAGCTTCATTTCTGCTAACTATTCTTGTTTAAGCTTGCAGGCTACATGCTGAATTCTTTTTTTCTTCCCCCTAATTAGTAGGTGCCTTGGTGGTACCCTTTCACCTATCACAGGCAGTCTAGCTATCCCAGGACTTGTTGATAGTTGACACTGCAAAGTTGCACACAGTCTACTAAAGAAAGCTTAAGGAAGGTAGTAGGAAATAAAAGAAACTTGCATTTAAAAAGGTTGATAATAGAAAAGGCAGAATAACTACCATCGGGAAAAACACAAGAGGTGGACAATGTTTTGACACGAACTCTTAAGCCAAAGATAGAATTTTGAATTTGACTACTCTAGAGTACATTGCATCTGCATCTCTTCTATGCTTCAGCATTTTCCCTCTAACCTACTGAGAAAAAGGACAGGCAGCAACACTCTTTTGGGAAGCAGATTAGACAGTAAACCAAATTATCTGCCATAACCAAGTCAAAAGATTCTCCACAGAACAGGAGAGTGCAACAAATTGTGGTCATTTGCTTCACTATTCATCTTGTTTTTATAATTAATAACTGTATTTGTTTCATTATTCATCCATTAATATCACATTTCTTTCATTAGTTCCTCATTAAAATTACATATATTTTCATTACTGATATATGAGCATATATAACCTGTTGTAGCACTTCACCTGCATAACATATGTCAGCATAGCTGATGGCAGAGAAGGAAAAAGCAAGTGAAGGATCTGGGAAGGATATAAGGAACTGAGAAATATGAACAAGGGTGCAGGTCAAGCAGCTATGAAGGAAGTGAGATGTTGGAGGAAGATGCTACTTATAGGTGGCAGATGTTGTTTCTCTTCCCTTACTATCATTGTACAATTTTAGAAAAAGTTCATTGATTAAGTAGTTTGCCAACAGAATTCTGATTTATGGGCTTATTTGCTCACCAGCCATGAAATAATGAGACCAGAGACAATACTGGGGTTAAACAAGGGCCATTTTTATTGACCTAGAACCGACCAGCCCGCTCCTTATTTGATATGAAGTCTGCCTCTCTGAACCTGAGTGGAAGCCATAAGATGCAGATGGGAGCATCACGAAGACGAGCTTAGGAGTCGCCAAGAGGATGTTTACATGGAGGAGGTGAGAAAAGGGCTTAGCCATCAAACAATAGGATGGCTTACATAAATGGGGTTGCTGAGTTTCCCACTGAATTGCTAAATGTATCTGGGGACATACATTTGTAAATAAAGGAAATATTAAAAGAAATACCATATACATCTAGTTCTTTTGCACCCAAAGGAAATTTAATCCTGTCTTATTATCCATGGACCATTCTTTCCATTATTCAAGAAAAGGGAGGATGTATTGAGAAGGATGTAAAGCAAAAAATGGAAGTGATACTTTCATGTTTTTCTTAGCTTTGTCAACCAATCATGTGGGAAGGAATGCTTATATATTTGTACATCAGCCTTCTTAACAAAAAACAAAACAAAACCAAAAACTGACATGTACTTTTGATCTTCAGTATATGTGAAGTGGACAGAAAATAATTTATGGTCTCTTGATGACTCCTAGGCCCCGTCCCCACTATCAAAAGAATCAAATCACTGAGCGAATTAAATGGCCCTAATTCCCATTTGAAACTGGTTCCAGTTGTAATGTGATCAAATCTGTCATGATGAAGTGAGGCAAAGGCAAAAGAACCATTTTTTCCGGACACCAGCTAAAAAGAGGTTCTTTTCAAAAAATGCAACTCCAAAGAGTGTTCAGCAAGTGGGAACGACAGATTGGAATCGCAACATTCTGGAGGGGAGGGACTAATGGCAGAGGGAGATGTCATTCCTCCAGCCCCCCCTCCCCCCGCCAGTGCTATCTTGTCATTTATTGGTGTGACTTTCAGTTTCTTTTTTAAATAAAACTAAGAGCTTAAGTGTCCGGGAAAGCTGCCAGCTACACTGACAGTAGCTGATAACAGAGCCTTTAGTTTAGTGGAAGTAAAGCAGACCTTGCAAAGAAGCAGTCCGAGGGCAGGTCAAGAATACGAGCCGAAGTCAGGATTCCAGAGATTCTAACATTCCGAAAGTCAAGCCGAAGTCAGGATACCGGGAAACAGCGTAAACAGTCCAAGGTCAAAACAGCCAAGAGATAACGAAGTCCGGTCCGAGGTCAAGGTAACAAAGAAGCCAGATACTAGGAGCTAATGCTAGCGGCAATCACGCCGAGGGATCATGCAATAAACTCTAGCAACCAGCATTAGTCTCTCTCCCACTTAAGTAAGGGAAACTCTCCCTTGTGCCACCTGAGGCTGGTTGGCTAATTGCCTCTCAGCAATCCTCTGTGATCTGCGTCTGCAAGCACTCTCGGCCCTTCTCTCTTTGTAAGAAGGCACCTGCAGGCAAGCTTTGTCTCCAGAGTCACCACTAGGCTGTGGTACCATAGGAGGCCTCTCTTTGGCACTAGGACCTGGTTGAACCTCCTCCTCTGGGGCTGGAGGATCACAGCTGGGACCTGGCAGGGCAGGAACAGCACCTGGCGTTGCCTCAATCAGCCCTTGCTCTGGAGGAGGCTCATCCTCATCCTCATCCTCCGAGAGCTGATCTTGGCTGGCCATGACATTAAGCGACAGAATGGTTAGCAACTACTTGCAAAGGTGCTAAACTACTCTGTCAATTAAGTGCTTAGTTGTATTTACAGAAAAGAAAAGAAAAGAAAAGAAAAGAAAAGAAAAAAGATGCCCTGTCCTCCTTCCTATGCATCCCTGGGTTCTGGTGCCCTCCTTCCCCCCTGAGTCCCTCCTCCTCCTGCTGCCTCCTTCTTCCTCCTCCTCTTCCTTAGTCGGGCGCCAAGCCCCCACATTTTCCTCCCCGGCCAGAGCCTTCTTCCCCCTCACACTGCTCTGACCCTTCAGCGTCTGCATCTCTCTTGAGCATCACACTCTTTCAGCCTCTCCAATTTCCAAACCGGGTAGCTTCTTACGTCATGGATGATTGACAGGGGATGCTGAAGCAGTGCTACCAATAGGGATGACAATCGGGGCAAATTAAATCGCTTGGACTGGGGTAAGGAAAAGATCTCCTTTGATAGTGGGGACTGGGGTTTTTTGAATCGCTTTCAAACCCAGGGCAGAAGCAAATCACAGAGCGATTCATCCTGTCAGTGGGAATGAGGCCCTAGTTGACCTATAAAAATGTAGCTGATCCCATTTGGTTAGGTAGGACTTAGGTCCAAAACATACTGCAGAAATAATCCAGTCTGCCTTAACTGTAGTTCAATGTGGCACCAGAGAAGACTAAAATGTCCCAAAGAACTACAGTTCCCCGAATTCCCTAGCACTGACCCAGGGCAGTTAAAGCAGTCTCAAACTGGATTATTTCTGGAGTGTATTTTGGACCATATTCCAAGGTTTTGAAGTAAACTGTACTGGAATGAACAACAAGTAAACAGTTTACAATGAAAGTTGTTAACTTGTTTGCCATCTTTAAGTACCATTAATGTAGACCATCTCATAAAGTCAGCTCAGATAATTAGATGCAAAAGAGCAGAGAACATGTGTATTCATGATTTTAATGGTATTAGAGGAATATTAAATATGATGTTTTAGTATCAAATCATCACCCAATGTTACTATGGCAACACAGACATAAACATTCATATAACCAACAAGAACTTACATATCAATTAGTATAATTCAATTTGACTATTGTGCTATAAAAGTCAGTTGATGCTTGCTGTTATTTATAAGAATAAAAGTTTCAATCTCAGAAATAAGTGTTCTAATGTGAATCAAATTCCCAGACAGACTTCATAGTTATTTCTCTCAGTAATTTAACTTTTTTATTATTAGAGAATTGGCCTCTAAAATGCACAAAGCAGCCTAGTGGGTGGGTGGTGGTTTATCTAACAGGATTATGAACTGTGAATGTGTACTTCAGCAGTGTTTAGAACTTGATTTGGGAATGCAATATGATTTATGATATTTCCTCTCTAAAAACAATAGCTGAGCAACCTAATATGTACGGCACATTTTTTCCCCTCTTGACTCAGTGTACCATCTCATTTCTTCATGAATTGATATATCATAGGATAAGAAATAAGAGGCGAAAGAGAGGATTATTTCTTAGGTGAGGTGGCAGAATGCTTTGAATCAATTCAGAGTCATGTGTAATGTGTGTCCTAGATGTTGTTAGTCCAAAACTCTCTTCAGTTCTAGCTAACATAGTCAATGGTGACTGAAGGGTGAGAACTACACTACAACAAATTCTGGAAGGGCACAAGTTGCCCATCTTTCCATTAGATTGCTCACAACAACCATTAGGTCCACTCATAACTGTAGAAGACCTTACAATTAAATACCCCTTGGCTGTTTCATCAGACATTTATTCTCTCAGCAAGGGGAAGACTCTTGTTTGCTGCAGTTCCTTGGCTGGAATCCTCAGCAATTGACCCTTTTCTAGTTAAAAAGCTGCTGAGAGAGCAGTGAGGTCCTCTGCAGTATGTTCTCAGTTGACTGTTTTTAGTTGGATAATTTGAATTATTTCACATATGGAAATAACATTATGTAGCATTATTTTTTAAAAATGAGAAATACTGTTCTTCAAATTGGAACACAACATCTTATTTTACTGGTAGACTTTTTTCTCGGGTATTCTGAGAGCCTGTACAGATCGGCATTATACGCTGGTGTGGCGGTGGTGTGGGGGCGTGGCATACAGACACTGTCTGCCCCCACACTGCCCCCACACTGGCATCATGCCGCACTCTCAACCGCACAGTGGCACTCCATTGGCACAGTGTTTAAATGCACTGTGCCAAAGAAGTGCTGAAAAGCCACAGTGGCTAGGGCACCCTTTCCACAGCACAAAAAGGAGCCACTTTTTGTGGCTTCTTTTTGTGCTGTGAAAAGGCCAGATTGGGGCTGTGGCATGTGGTTGCCACAGCCCCAATCCAGTGAGGAAAGGGGCATGGGAAACCATTTTTCTATGTAGTTGTAGAGGTTTTTTAAAAAAAAATCAAAAAGGTCAGGGAAACTGGTCCTCTGTATATAGTACAACTCCTAGCTGTCCCAGCCAGCTTGGCTACTGATAATGAATGATGAGTATAATTTCCTTTAATACCTTGTGAGCCACAGATTCCCCAAGTCCCTTTAGCAAAACAATAGAAGACCATCAGAAAGTAATATTTTGAACATGGTGAGCCTTTATGAAGAGTAAAAAATGAGTCATATAGATATGACTGTAAATATTTTTCCCAAACTGTCAAATGCATTTGTTCCCATTATCAAAAAAATTCCTATAGTAGCCTTATAACCTTTATGCCATCTGGCAGAAATTACTGACATTGCAGTGCCAAATAAGGAAATTATTAAGATCACCAGTAGAAAGGGTATAGCCAGACAGAGGGCTTTTCATCTTCCACCTGACATTGTAGAAAGAAAGACAGCCAACATCTTCAGCAAGTGACAAGCATTAATCCTAAACACATTGGTATGCACTCTGCATTGGCAAGGGAAGGCTGAGAAGAAATTGGAAGTCTCCACAGGCCAGGAAGGTGGCACATATCCACCTACCTTAACTCCCATGTCTTTATCAAAATTCATATCATCCTTTTCTACTACCCAGGCTTCCCAATGTGACTGTCAAGCACTCAAGCAGATTTGAAGGAGGAATAATGCTGCACTCATCAAACTTACATGACAGTAACAAAACTCACCCTACTTGCCTGGAGAACAAGAAAATTCAGACTGCATGCTGAGCAAATGACAAGAGAACAGGGCTGCGTCTGTGTATCCTAGAGTTATAAGATAGTGGGGTGTTTTTGTTTTTACTGTCTAAAAATTTAAAGCTAAATTAAGTTCAGCTATGCTCACTCCAAAACAACAACCCACATTGTCTTGTGAACAGTATAAACTTTCATGTTTATCTGAAGAACTGAATGTGAACTTTGCTAGAGATGTTGTTGCTAGTGAGGAAGAAAAAATGCCATCCCAAAACAATCAGAAGATTAGGCACAGGAATGATGGTTTCAATAACAACCGCCCCTGTGCAAATGCATGCATTCCTTTTCATAAAGGGCATTTAGAGATGGTCTTAATTACCAAGTGAGGATCAAAATAACATTGTTTAGAGCCTGTGGAAAGATTGAAAAGTCAGACTATTAACATATGAATGGGATAATGGTGTATTGAGATGTGTGGATTGCATCTTAATTATGATTGCATCTCAATCATAATTGATTCAAGCACAGATAACATTTTGGGGAACATCTTCACAATATGTTTGCTTACACCTTTTTAAAGCAAGCTTTCTTAAGGATAGTTCAACCAAAAATAAGGGGGAGCAAGTTGGTGGCCTTACAGCTGTATTGGATCCAAACTCCTAACAGTCCCAGCCAGCATGGTCAGTTCCCAAGGATTATGGGAGTTGCAGTCCAACAACACTGAAAGAGCTACAAGCTTGCTTGTGTTCCCTTGGAAAGTGAACCTATTCTCACTCTGTATGACAAGGCCCACAGGCTAGATATGGCTGCCATCCTGTTAATGATATACATAGCTATATGTCCAACTTACACCTGTGTATGTCTTTCTGTTCTTCCTTTTCAGCAAAAAAGAAAAACAAAACCCCTTGACAACCCATGCTTTTTCTGCGGGATCCTCCCCAAAGCCATGAAGGGGTCAGCAGATTGTAGGGACAACTGAGCAGCATCCTAACAGATTACTTAGCTTTGGGGCATCTGGCTATGGTCACATAACCAAACGTTTCTCCAGACACTACCTGTCTGTGAAGGTGGGGGACCATAAGAGGAAAATGAGTGCTGGAGGAGGAGATTGGGGAAAGACCATGGCAGAACTTTATGATATTTCTCCTGATGCAGGTTCTCCTGATGCAGGTTCTCAGCTAATGTAGATTTGAGTCAATTGATTTGGACTCAAGTCACTTCTATGACTCAATTTAGACTTGTCTTGGCAATAACTGATGCACTGAATCAACTCAACCTGCAATTTGTGTATTTTCAGCAACCGACTTGATGGCATCATTCACTTTGAGCAGCAGGCAAGAGCCACCTCAGAGCATAGGGTATATTTTTGGAGGGGAACAGGAAATGGGTTAGGCAACAAATTTATGAAGAAGGATCCTTTAAAAGCTTTTGAAAAACCTTTAGAAGTCTCCACTGATGTGCAGCAGGGGAAGGCTGACAAGTAGATCTGAACCCACACCTCAATCCCATTACTTAATGTGTTTGCTGTTCCCTCTAAAAACATACACCACCTCATTTTTTTCTGTTTAAAGTTGGCTTTCAGACTTGAGACTTGACTCGAGACTTACTCAAAGACTTACTTGGAGCGCCTAGCAGAGGTGGGAATCGGGGGCACTGCGCTCCAGTGGTTCCGATCCTACCTCTCTGGGAGGTTCCAGATGGTGCAGCTGGGAGACGTGTGCTCCGATAAGAGGGCCCTTACATCTGGGGTCCCTCAAGGAGCCATTCTGTCTCCCATGCTTTTCAACATTTACATGAAACCGCTGGGAAAGATCATCCGGAGTCATGGGGCACGGGGATATCAGTACGCTGATGACACCCAAATAGTCTTCTCTATGTCTCCGACTGATGCAGTGACTGGGGATGACATCTCTCCTCTCGTGGCCTGTCTGGAGTCGGTAATGGGCTGGATGAGGGAAAACCGACTCAGTCTGAATCCAGAGAAAACGGAGGTGCTCGTGATAGGTTCTCCTGGCCCGGGGATGACAGTGGTTCCACCTGTCCTGAACGGGATCACGCTTCCTGTGAAGGACTCGGTATGCAGTCTGGGGGTGCTCCTTGATTCGTCGCTCCACCTTACATCTCAGGTGGATGCGACAGTCAGGAGCACCTGTTATCAGCTTCGGCTGATACGCCAGCTGCGTCCCTACCTGGGCCAGAGGGACCTTGAAACGGTAGTACATGTTCTGGTAACTTCTCGCTTGGATTTCTGCAATGCGCTCTACATGGGGCAACCCTTGTACCATACCCGGAAGCTACAATTAGTGCAGAATATGGCAGCCCGACTGGTTACTGGCATATCCAGAGCCAGTCATATAACACCAGTGCTTAAAGATTTGCACTGGCTGCCTATTCGCTTCCGGACGCAATACAAGGTGTTGGTCATTACCTATAAAGCCCTAAATGGCTTGGGCCCAGGATACCTCAAGGACCGCCTCTCCCCATACAATCCGCCCCGCACTCTCAGAACATCTGGGCAGCAGCTGTTGAGGGTTCCAGGGGCTAGTCTAGTCTCTACTTCCAAGAGGACTTTTTCCATCTCGGCCCCTACCTTCTGGAATTCTCTGCCCATTGAGCTCTGCTCAGCCACCTCCCTGGCCCAGTTCAAAAAGGGTCTGAAGACCTTTTTATTTAAACAAGCATTCCCTGATGTAAGTCCCGACTAACTTCTCCCTCTCCTCCACGTCAGCAGTGGCAAGCCGGCTTGAGTGTTTTTATTGGATTTTGTTTGTTTGAATATTGTATTTTATGTATTTTATGATTGCTGTACACCGCCCTGGTTTTGCAGAAGGGCGGTATATAAATAAAAAAATTATTATTTTTTATTTATTTATTATTACTTGAAAGTATCTTACTAGGATGTGGAACTTTACTTGAGACTTGGAGTAAATGACTTAAATAAATCACTGCTTCTACATAATGTAAAGGCACAAGGTGGAGTCATGTCCTTCTACCATTTTACCATGAGGCACATCTTCTATTCATTTCACCAGCCACCACTGCTTAAAGGCATGGAACTTTGAACTCTTTTGCACCCTCTACTTAACCCAAATGTGGGGAGAAATAATAACCTGAGCATGCAAGCCCATCTGGGCTTGTGGATCTGGGCTACCAAACTAGTGTGAAAAACTCATGTTTTGCTTCCCTCTACATTTTAAACTTGCTCTTTACATAAAAGAAAATAGGCAGAGTGAAACAGTTTGTGCTATCTGGATTTAAAACCTTTGCTTTCACAGACCCAAAGGATATCATTTCAATATTTCTTCTTATTTATTTTTTGTGATTTGAGACTCATTTTACAAGAAAATCCAGACAGCAGAATGAAATAGCTTACAGGCTTGCCTTTAGTCCTATGGACCAGTGCGCTTCTATCCACAATGAAACACTGATGACAAAGTGACATACTTCCTTTCCATCAGCTATACTTACTTTCATGTTGCTTCAGACCAGTGAGTGGGACTTATACAGAGTAAGTGAATATCTGACTGTAGCCCTTTGGCACTGTCCTTTCATGTTTATTTTTAGTAAATGAGACAAACAGCTATTTAACATAATAGGACAGAAGCTGACTTAAATCATTCATTGTTTTTTGTGGTCTTTTTGGGCTATGAGGCTACGTTCTAGAAGAGTTTATTACTGAAGTTTTGGCAGCAGCTGTGGCTGGCATATTCACAGAATGCTGGAATGGAAGAGAGTGGGGTATATGTACTGTTGGTTGAGAGAAGGTGATTTGCATGTTAATCTGTGTATTGTTCTGTTGTTGAATGGCAAGGCCTAGAGGGTGTCCATTTGTTTAATGATTCCCATTGTCTGCTGGGAATCCCAATCACCCTGGGTGGTTTTCATTTTCATTCGCTCGGTCCTGATTTTGGTGTTTTTTAGGACTGGTAGCCAAATTCTTCTGTTTACTTTAAGGGTTTCTTCTTTCCTGTTAAAATTATTCAACTGTTTATGGATTTCAATGGCCTCCCTGTGCCGTCTGCCCTGATAGTTGTTGGCATGGTCCAGAATTTCCATGTTTTCAAACAGCATTTTATGCCCAGGATGGTTTATAACATGTTCTGCTACTGCTGATTTTTCTGGCTGACCCAGTCTGCAGTGTCTCTCATGTTCCTTGATTTGTGTTTGAACACTGCATTTGGTGGTCCCTATGTAGACTTGTCCGCAGTTGCACAGTATGCAGTAAACTCCTGTGGCTGTGAGAGGGTCTCTCCTGTTCTTCATTGAGTGCAGCATTTGCTGGATTTTCTTGGTTGTCTTGTAGACTATTTGGAGATTGTGTTTCCTCACCAATTTTCCTGTTCTGTCTGTGACTCCTTTGATGTATGATAAAAATACCATACATCCCTTTGGGTGGTTGTTTGTCTTCAATTCTATGGGTTTTTCAGGGTCTCACAGCCCTTATGAAGCCTGAGCTAGAGTAACCATTAGCCTATAGAGCCTAGTCTAGGTGCTTCAATTCATCTTCCAGGAAGTGGGGTTAACAGATCCTTTTTGCCTGGTCTACTAGTGTTTTTATTGTGTTTTTTTATCCTGGGTGATAGTTCTTCCATTCTAGCATTCTCTGAAGATGCCAGCCACAGCTGCTGGTGAAACATCATGAATAAACTCTTCTAGAACATGGTTCCATAGCCCGAAAAACCCACAAAAAGCTATGGATGCTGGCCATGAAAGCCTTCGACATCACATTCTTCATTGTACTGAGATCAGAAAAAAAAATATCCCTTATTATCCACACAGATTTCAATCTAAGATGGTATATAGACAAAGAGTAGCCTAAATGTTTATGGTAGTAAAAATGCAAGGGAGAAAAATATTGTTGTTGCTGTGTATCATCAAATTATTTCCGACTTATGGTGATCTTAAGGGGAACCAAACATACGTAAGGTTTTCTTAGCAAGATTTGTTCAGAGGACATTTGTCATTGCCTTCACCTGAGACTGAGAGTTTGACTTGCCCATGTTTACCCAGTGTGTTTTCATAACCAAGCACTACACCATGCTGGTTAAGATAAAATATGGTGAAATGCAGTTCAGTTTAGGATATGCCAGTGATGGTGAACCTTTTACAGACTGGGTGCCCAAACTGCAACCCAGGCCCCACTTATTTATTGCAAAGCGCCATGTTAGTAAGAAACTCTGGCAAACTCTGTGCTAGGGTGACAGCATGTGTGCCCACAGAGAGGGCTCTGAGTGCCACCTCTGGCACGCGTGCCATAGGTTCGCCATCACTGGGATATGCACACACATTGCTTAATCGTGAATTTATGTGAAGCCAATAGTGGGACCCTAAATGTGACTCCACTCTCCTCATTTGAGATGCATATTTATAAGCATTTCTAGTTTCACTTTCTTTGTTTTTCTCACTCTGCCCTTCAGATATCTTGCAATTCATATTCTACTTTGGAAAAGCACCAGAATTTGTGTTTTTAACTTCCAGTGGATGATAGATCTTTTTTCAAAACTGAGTTCAAATGTTAGCTCATTCAGTGTCTTTACAGGGATGCTAGATATTTATGAATTATGGGCCTTTTCACACTGCAGATTTATAGTGCTAAGATTCCATTTTAACTACCGCATCTTATGGAGACTTGGTGTGTGTGGTCTGGTGAAATACTAGAATTATCACTTCTAGTGTAGTCTTTTATGGCTGGCTATGGTGACATAGCAGACACTTCTGTAATCTTCCCTATTTGTCATGAAGCACTGAATAGCCATATCAGAGGTTTCAGAGGTTTTCAGTAAGTTAGGTGGTGGTAATGATATGTGGACCTACTATGCAATGCTGAGCCATGCAAAATAGTAGCAAATATGTTACATAGCTATTATTAATAAACTACATCTACTTTTTTTAACCATCACCATTTACACTTGAAACAGATTCTGCTGGTGATAATTCAAGATAAATATATAACATTCCTACCATATTAATAAGCACTGAGGTCCTTTCATACTGCTCAGTTAGGGCACTGCGATCGCCTTTGACTGCCATGACATCCTATAGAATCCTAGGGTTTATCATTTGGTGAGGCAAACTTTGTTTATTTTCATCATTAATGTCAAAATTCTGGTTCCCTAACTTTAAATTCAGGGCTGGGCTGGAATCGACATTCTTAGAGAAAATACTCCTGTTAACAGCATGGAATACTGCAGTCAAATCACTCAAGGAGCTCAGCTGTGGAGTAGAAAAAGTAGAGTCAGCACCCACAACATATTTTGTTCAATGAAGATAAAATATGTACACAAAACAAAATTAACATATCAAAAACACAAGAGAGGAATGCAATTAACAAAAAGCTAGGGAATTTGCAGAACTATGATAAATTCCTCATTAATAAAATATCTGTTTTTAAACTTTGAGATGAATATATTTTATTCATAAATTTTGTAGAATTTAGTCTACTAATTACAAGACATCAGCTTGTAGGCTATTTACATGGCAATTAAACATACAATGCCAGTGATCTGGTCAAATTAACATAGGCCTCAACTTGAAAGTAGTCTGTACAAATAAATAATTCACATCTTTCTGAGGCATTGCTTAAGCAAACAGAAACTTGTTGGAAATTCTCTGTGGCTTTGATGTGGATTTTTAAAAGATAACAAAAATGTGAAGTAAAATACACCCTGATCTTTTTCATTGTAAAATCAAATTCTGAGATAAAAGTTATGTCAACAGTGATGGGCAGAACATATAAACATCATCTAAGCTGTTGCAACATCCAGATGTGGGTTTTTCTTGTAAAAAGGAAAAAAAATCCTTCCTTATCAAACACCAGATCTACTTCTAAAAGACATTACATGCATAGCTTCCACTGAAACTACTTAGTCTGCTTTCTTACCCTCTACCATTACAACAAAACAATTCTGATCCAGTTGTCTCAAGTTGCAACAAGAGAGGGGATCTAAGCTAGACAAGTAGGAACAAACTGCATATGGAACAGGACTTGTGTTTATTCTTCACAAAGAGTAGTGTCCCATGTGGTCTCCTAAACTGCTTTTCAACATGCTTCTGGTATAGAATTCTCTTTGTGAAATAGTGTAGAGGAGCTGCTGTCCATCAACAAAAAGACTTACTGCACACATGATTGCATGAAGAAGCAGAGTGGATTGGTACCAAAAGGAATAAAGCGGTTCAGGGGACCATTCAGTCCAGCACTGTCTGAGCACATAAGAGCACTATGATCAGACCCCCAAGTATCTCCTGTGAAGTGGAAGAATGACTAGGTGGATAGAACTAGATTTTATACTAAAGGCAAGGAGAAAAAAAATATCTACTATCAGCTTTTCTATCACATTACTCCTGATGCAGCAAATGAGATGGTACAACTTTATGGAAAAGAGTGTTAAGTAACAAAACATTCAGGTCTAGGAAGATATAGTAGAAATGGTACATTGTGCCTTTATTATGGTAATCTTCTATTGTTCACCTTTAAAAGACATAAAATATTTTCAGAAGAGAACACAACATTTCAGAATGCATTTATTTGGGAATTAAGTTGCACAAAGAACATTCAAGAATGTGCTATCGAGAAAAACTTGGAAGCAACTCATTAAAATAATGTGTTATTTGTTTCCAGTCTGGTCAGTGTTCCTGGGATCAGTTTCATTTACTGAAGCTTGAAGATGTGGACAAGATGCTTGAAGCAGCTTGGCCCACCACATGTAATCCCAAGTCTTGTCCATCTTGGCTGATAAAATCTGGGTGGCTGCAGGGGGTGATACATACCTTACTATGCCAGAAGGAGATGGCTGCTGCCTTGAAGGAGGTGTTGGTGCATCTTGACCTGAAGAGGACCTTTCTGGTCCCAGAAGTATATGATAAGTACTCCTCTCCCCCATTGCAAATATCCCCTTTTTGGGCAAGGGGCTTGAGTGTATGGTGACTCGTAAACTTCAGCATTCTTGGAGAAAACATTTTATCTACATCCATTTCAGCCAGGTTTCAGACCAGGGCATGACACTGAAATAACCTTAGTTGCTCTAATTGACCCTGTTGACCTTCCTTGATCTCTCATTGGGTTTTGATACAATTGGTCTTGACCTCTTACTGGACTGGCTGTGGGGGATGGGAGGCACTGTTCTGCAGTGACTCCATTCCTATCCAGAGAACTAGTTCCAGAGAGTAGCACTGGGGATTCTTGTTCGGCCTCATGGCAATTAAGTGGTGGGGGGCTGCAGGGTTCCATCTTATTCTCCATGCTATTTAATATCTAAATGAAGGCACTGAATGAGGTGTCAGTGGGATACCATCAATATGCTGATGAAACTCAGCTCTATTTCTCCCTGTCATCAGAGGCAGCTGGAACTGTGGGGTGCTGAACCAGTGCCTGGATGCTATTATGGGCCAGATTTCCTACGTTTTGACTCATCATTCAATGATTGATTCAATGGGCCTATTCTTATTGAGATTAACCAATAGGATTCTGACCATGACCACGGTATAATTCATTTCCCTGGTTGGGCTGACACTACTGTCTTTGCACCATTCATTTACAGTAGATGTCTAATGTATTGTTTAATCTTATTGTCCTGTTTCTGGCCTTGATGCCAATCTGCTTTTGCATTTTCTGTAAGACAATCATGAAAGCAAAAGGATCAAGTTTGGTGGTCTACATGGAAAAATCAAAGCACTTTCTACTTAAATCATACTTGTTTGTTTCTCCCACAACCCAAGCCCCAAAAATAAATCCCAAAAATTAGTGCTTTCTCCATAGTTCAAGCTATCAGCATGGCTTGACTGAAATCCACAACTTTCTCCCCAAGTACTGTACAGAGTGCCCTTGTAATGGCCTATATTTGACAGAGCAGCCAGGAAAGCTCAAAAGCTAAAATTGTTTCAGAATGTAACCTGCTATGAGTGTGTTTTCAGAAAAAGATCTAAATTATACATACACTTTTGTTGTTTATACACAGACCACCAACATTTTATAGCCTCATTTAATGGAATGCCATTTATTGATGGTGTTTTACACTGAATAAAATGTCAACAAAATATTTTCTCATTAGTAAGGTTAAAAACAACTCTGAACTTAAAACTGTACACTCTAGCACACAATAATATTGATTAACTAGGAAGCATTCTGGGGAAAATAACAATGACAACAGCTAAGATTATTTAATGAGTTGGGAGGAGTGATTTATAAGGAAGAATCTCTACATCTGAAGTGTGTGCCTTTGGAGGATTTACATTGCAATTCGACCCAACAATTGCTAAAAATAAGATAAATAACAATTGTTCTGTTCAGTTGAAGGTATTTCAAAACTTCATGTCATACCATATAGGGAAATGAATTTGTTCCTGGGTTCTTTGAAAGATTAAAGAAGTTTACAAAATTAGAATTAGAAAGTTGCTGCAGAAATTTACAGCATAGCAAACCCCTTTGCATATGGATATGCAAAGGGGTTGATCAAACCCCATTTGTATTGTATATGCACAAGATGCTGCCTTATACAAAATCCGACTATTGATCCATCTATGCTCCATAGTTTTTACACTTGCTGGCACTGATCATTTAGGTTTTCTAAACAGAATCTTTCCCAGCCCTACCTGGTGATGCAAAGGATTAAGCTTCCCACTGCAAAACCCCCTGTGCTGCACTGTCCTACACCCTCCTCTATGTCAATACTTACACATATTCTATATGATTTTGTTGAATTTTTTACTATAGTTTATGTTTAAAATTCTCATTCACTCAAACCTGAAAAATACTGCTATAGTGAGTTGCCTATTGATTCGTTAATTCTTTTACTTATTCTGCCTTTTGTTGGGAAATATGAGCGATAGTGGCAGATCTCGCAAATGGAATAATAACCAGCAAAGAAAAAGCTAAACAACAGCCAATCCCACATGCCACCTACTCACAGGTTCTAACAGAGAAATGAAATAAGTTTAGTCTTCTTTGTAAAATGTATAAAAGGAGGTTTACTTGTGAATATGTGTGTACAATCAGACACAGATGCATCTTCTTGGGAAAATAGAAAGAAGAATTTTCATGTATCTTCTCATGGAAAGATGCTCTGCAAATTTTATGCTCTTATGGAAAAAGAGAAAGAAGAGATGGAATAGAAAAACAATGATGATGAAACAGAAAAACAAGAAAATAGAAACATCTTAATAATGGGAGATTGTAATGCTGTTACAGAGCCTAGAAAAGATAGAATTTATGGACTGTGACTGAAGGCCCAGGTGTTATCGTCCTTAATAAGCTGCAAAAGTAGTCTGCGGTAAGACACTGGAATGCAGCTTTCCCTGTCTCCCACATCTGTTTGGTTATGATGATAGTGGCAGTTCCATTAACAACTCATTAAATAGGTCAATAAATGGCCCTACTTTAACCCATACATTTGTGTCTGGTCTCTTTATTCCATGGGTAGAATAGCAAAGAGAGATGGTCAGTCTTTTCCTACTGTGTTGCATCATTAAAAGTGGACCTCCTTTACCTTTAGGGCATTTGGGTGTCTCTGGTTTCTGTATTCCCACACACCTTGTCCTACCACTCTTCACTGTACCTTTTTTGCAATTTGAACATATTAGGCATCAGATCTAGAATGTGCCTTGGTGAAACAACAATGCTTTTTCTCCCCTTCTGGCATATTGTTCAACCAACATTTATTAGGTTCTTACACACTATTCTGTTAATAATTTCACAGCTTCTAAACACAGCGGTCATATTTCTTATCTGATGATCATTATTGGCATTCTTTATTGCTGAGCAGCGATAGCAGAGACTGGACTCAAAACAAGCACTTTCCTGTCTTCATAGAGAGTGTCCACAAATGGCCTAAGTCAGGGCACATTCTCTGAAAACTCCTACAACAGGAAAATGAAGGCTCTGGTACAGTTGGGCGGGGTACAGACCGCCGCTTTGCGGCGGTCTGCCGCCGCCACCAGTAGGTCCGCGGGGGAGCCGGAGCCTTCACATGGCCCGACTCCCGCACGGACCGAAAAAGAAGCTCCAAAATGGAGCTTCTTTTTCCGTCGCGTTTGCGACGTAGCGAGGCGCCAGGGGCGCGCTCGCTACGTCACAAGCGGTGCGACGCGTACGGACGCCCAGCGTCCGATATGCAAAGATGGCGCCGGCCATGTAGAAGGGCCGGCGCCATCTTGTACGGACGGAGTTCGTACTAGGCCCAGGGGCGTCTATAAGAGACGCCCCTTTTTTAAAATGGGACGTCCGGAGGACGTCCCAAATGGCGGTGCAGAAAGCACCATAGGTTTACATCTTTGTGAAGCTTTCAAAATAACATTTCTACAATTTGAAAAAAAAAGCAACAGAATCTCTTTGAAGGCCACATTAGAGGAATTGTCTTTTAACACTGAGCAATTGAGAGAGATATTGTGGTACTGTACTTAATTAATTATCCACTTCAATGAGATCCTTTGCTCTTTTCTAACTGTGTAAGGAGGTCACTGTAGGTTGACAAGTGAATTGAAGGTGCACGTGTGCACACACTCGCACACACTATGGAAAACATTTCTTAAACTCTTGAGGCATAGAACTAGGTTTGGAGCTTTAAAAATATAAAACAAAACAAAACAAATAAACCAACCATTTGCTGCCTGTTTTCCATCTGATTCCTTTTCATTGGCACTAATCTATTTCATGAAGTAGCAAACTAGTAAATAACCATCTTTTCATAAAAGACAATAAAAAAACTTAATTATCAATCAGGGACTGGTTCTATTGAGATTAAGTAGCCATGGCTATCTTTGTAAATAACCATTGAGGTTTAATATTCTCTCTCCTAATCAATTAGTTAGAAGATGGTTAAGCCTTTGTCACAATGGCTACTAAATACAGATCAGCTGGTTAGAAAGGAGGTCTGTGTCATCATTCTGTGTCATTTATTTCTTCTTCATCTCAAAAGACAAAACCATTGGCAGGCAAATGCTTCCCACCATCTGGAGAAAGCTAGGTGACACATAACCAGGCTATTTCTGTACTGAATAAAGATTTAGGCTTGGATGAAGGCTGTACTGAAATAAAGGTTTAGGCTGTAGGTGGTGTGTGTGTGTGCGTATTTCTTTCTACCTTTCCTCTCCCCCTCTCTCACATATATACTGCCTCAGACAAAAAATGTCCAAATTAAAACAAATAAAACCCCTCCCATTCCTACAGTTCAATCCCTGTAAAATTCATCTTCTACAAAATTTTGGCATATCTAAAACATTTCCATAGTAGGCCTACTAGCCCAAATCCTATTTTCAGTCCCAATTAAAAATCTCTGTCGAATAAATGGGATTCATCTGTGAGTAGATGCACTATTTAACTGTTGATTCATCTGGGATCAACCAATAGGTTAATTAGACCTGTATATCTGTTCACCAAGGCAGTTCTATCATTCTCTCATTTTGCTTGCAAAGCAGTCCATAATTCTATCTAGGATAGCTCTTCTCCATTATCAAGTAGTGTGGTTACTATATGTTTTAGTTTACAGTATTAAAAAGATGCATTGAATCAGCTGTTGAATTTTGAGTCAACACTGCCAATACAATTTCCTTGACATTTTCAGAAGATAATGTAAAGAGCAAAATTTAACAGAGCATGATAAAAGAATGCTCATCTAAAATTTGGCATAGGAATCTATGTTTAAACTATTATTTTCTACAAAACTGGAGCACTATATAGTACTTTTGCAATGAGAAGTGCAGTCTGTAGAAATTAGTAATTAGAAATTCTTGCTAAGTGTAATAACAGTCGCAGTGTGAGGTCTATGACAAGGCAAGCTTTGTTTTTGTACTGGTCAGTCTCTCCTGTCTATAGCTTGTGCTCAACAGTACATTTTGCATCTTATACAAGACACACAGCAGAATATCAGTTGTACAATTGCACAATCAAGATGTTGTACATCTTGTACAATATAGCAATAGTAATTGCAAGTACATTTCTATTCCACTTATCATTGCACTTAAGCACTCCCTAAGCAGTTTACAATGTGTAAGTTAATTGCCCCCAGTAAGCTGGGTACTCATTTTAGCAACCTACACAAGGATGCAAGGCTGAGTGGACCTTGGAGTCTCTGGGTTCAAACTCACAATCTTGTGGCTGTGAATTGCTGCAGTACTGTCATTTAACCACTGTACCACCATGGCTCCCTTAATATGCACAATATGCACAAGAGAACATCAATTTTATTTTTGATATTATTATTTTAAGAAAGAAAGAAAGAAAGTTGTAACCCCTGTACAGTGTTCAAAAAAAGATAATTTTCTGGATTTCTAATGTTCCAGAAATGTCCTAGACACTATGGCCAGGTTTGGGGATTCTGGGAGTTGTAATCCATAATGTAGCATTTCCAAGCTCTTCCTTGTGCTCTCCCTTGGGAGACTATAAAAAGCAATTTTATACCAGTCATATCTCTAAAGGGTTCTTTTTAAGTCAATATTGTACTACTATCACTAGCAGCATACTTTTCCAGCAATACCCAAAGCTACTAGAATTAAGATCTGGCATCTTTTACATACAGATAATGTGTTGTACCATTCTATAAGAGCCAAGTGCTGGCTTTTTTCTATTCCCTTCTTTTTACTTATTTCATTATTATATTGGCAGGGGGTTGGACTGGATGGCCCTTGTGGTCTCTGCGATTCTGTGATATGATTCTATGCCATGCCCTATAAAAGTCCTCTTGGCAAAGTCATTGCTGTTAAGAATGATAGACAATAAAACCACATTCTGACTATATATAAATCAGCTATTATATTATCTTTAGCCTAGCCCAGGAATCTTGAGAAGACAATGTATGCATCTGAGAAAATGCTTTACCCATTCAAAGCAGAGAAATAACACAACCAAATGCATTGACATCAGAATAAAATTTGAAGAAAAGCACAACTGTATAATCAACTGCCTGATTTGTCATACACAACCTACTATTGTCCCAGAAGGCCTATCATATTCTGACCCTAAGTCTGTAAGACCTGTCTCTGAGTTGTCACAGTTGCAGTTCATGCCCAATTTG
Source organism: Sceloporus undulatus (assembly GCF_019175285.1). Taxonomy (NCBI): domain Eukaryota; kingdom Metazoa; phylum Chordata; class Lepidosauria; order Squamata; family Phrynosomatidae; genus Sceloporus; species Sceloporus undulatus. The sequence goes on along the minus strand of NW_024802935.1, from coordinate 6,668,356 downwards.
TCCTTTACATTTTGCTTCTGGGATGATCTCCAAGCTGAACATATTGGTCTTGGCAGGATGTAGTTTGTCTGGCACATGCTTGCTGTTCAAGGATGCTTGGATGCCCATGAGCCAGATATCTCTCTCTTCTCCTTAAAAGTGATCTCAGAAAAGGTGCTGGGAAAGTGGGGATCATGCCAAAGTGCTAGCTTCAGCTCCGAATCTCAACTGAACAAGCAATGGAGATACACTTGCAATGTCAGGATCAGTTAAGGTAGGTAATCAGCAAAGATGCTCACGTGAGGTTTTGGACAGCTCCAACAACTCTTAATACCCAGAGGGTTATCACACGATTCAGCCACGAACCATTCAGTCACCTAGAAAGGTTTGCAAACTGATGCTGTCTTGGTTTTGCAAAGTCTATAGTGGTTATTGCTAAAATTATTAAAACTACTTTGGATGAAGGTCTCTATTTGGGCTACATATCAGAAATGGAACAAAAACTGTTGGTAGAATCTAACCCTGGAACACCTATATTTTGTGTTGTTTGATGGCTGGAATCCTGCATCACAGTTATTAATGTGTGAACATTCATAACTGTTACACAGTAAGCCCTCCATATTCACAGATTCTGCATCCATGGATTCAACCATTCATACATTGAAAATATTTTTAAAACATAAATTCCAAAAAGAAAATCTTGATTTTGCCATTTTATATAAGGGAAATCATTTCACTATGTCACTGTACATAATGCAACTTGAGCATCCACAAAATTTGGTATCCATGGGGTGGGTGGGTCCTGGAAACAAATCTCAGTAGATATCAAGGGTCCACTGTGCTTTCATAAACCCCATGTAGCCGCCTGTTTAGGGTTACATCAGGACAATGAAGTTTTCCCAGTCTGCATGTACTGGAAAGCAACTGCTGTGATCAACAGGGGTTTGTTCCCCTGTCACTTGGGAAGAAGCTGGCTGCCAGTACCACCCCATCTGACATGGGCACTTTCTAGTCTGAGAGAGAATTGTAACAAAGATCCTGTTTCTGCCTGTTATGCTGGAGACTGCTTACAGGAGATCAAGGAAACAGCCTGTCACTTCCTGAGCAACAGGGGTATGTAGCTGTTGCCTGGCAAGTAGGGATGGTGGGCGGTTCAGCTGGAATTCATTATGTAGCACCATAGTTAGAGCCCTATATGGTCCATAAGTTTCATATACGTTTCACTACTTTTTAGCCATCAGCTTCATTGTATTGGTTTTTTATTGGAAACAGATTTGAATATTTATTAAATTAAAAGTATTAACATGCGTGTGTGTGTGTGTGTGTGTGTGCGCACGTGTGTGCTGGCATAGCTCTATAGGCAATAAAATTAAATTAAGATACTTAAAACATACTGTGCCTGCTAAAGTAAATGAGGGGTGTGTGTTGAGTGGATTTGATTTAGATGGCTAAGGCGGGGTACAGACCGCCGCTTTGCGGCGGTCTGCCGCCGCCGCCAGTAGGTCCGCGGGAGAGCCGGAGCCTTCACACGGCCCGACTCCCGCGCGGACCGAAAAAGAAAAAGCAGCTCAAAATGGAGCTTCTTTTTCCGTCGCGTTTGCGACGTAGCGAGCGCCCAGGGGCGCGCTCGCTACGTTCACAAAGCGGCGCGACTCGTACGGACGCTCAGCGTCCGATACGCAAAGATGGCGCCGGCCATGTAGAAGGGGCCGGTGCCATCTTGTACGGACAGCATTCCGTACTGGCCAGGGGCGTCTATAAGAGACGCCCTTTTTTAAAATGGGAAGTCCTCCGGACGTCCCAAACTGCGGTGCAGGAATCGCACCTACGATTTTATTTAACTTGATAAGACCTTCCCCCAAATTTCTTTCATAAAGCTTCATCGATGAAGAATCTACGACCTGTACAGAACTGCCAAACTTAAAGCTGCTTCGGGTCTCTTTAGGTGCTATTTACATGATGCATATGCATCCTACAGAATCCAAAAGCTGCACTCTGGTGGCTTAGGAATGGAGTGTGGCTTTGATGAGCACCTCTGGACTTTCGGACCAATGCATCATTTAAAACGCATACCCCAAAGCGACCCGAAGCAGCTTTATTTTGGCAGTCTTACCAGGCCTAAGATTTAAAAAAAATCAGCACTGGGGCAAGTGAAGCTGACCGATTTCTCCTTTCCTTTTGTATTAAGTCTGGAGGGTGATCGTTGGTACTATCTAGCACAGGTGTAAGCGCAGTCCAAGGTTTTTATTTTGGGTTTTGTGGCTGTAAGCTTCTTCCAGGGAACTAACTCCTGCGAATCCAGAGGTGAAGGTTTTAAAAAATGGGACAGAAAGTGCCTCAAGTACAAATGAAGTAAAAGGCCAAGTGATTCTTTATTAAAAATACAGGAATGATAGCCGATGAAAAAACATGACAATCTCTATCATTGCACACATTTTTTCACCGACAAGAAGGAAAAACAGAGCAAGGAAGACTAAAGAAAATCCTCTCTTGACCAATTAAGGAGGCCTTCGCTAAGCTTAAGATACTGCAAGCTACTTAAAATATACACATGGCAGTCAAAGGCTTTCAATGGCCGGCATCCATAGTTTTTTTGGATTTTTTGAGCTATTGGGCAATGTTTAGAAGATTTCTTTCTGATGTTTCACCAACATCTGTGTAACTGGCATTTAGGAGAATGCTTGCCTGCAAAAAGTGGGTCTTCTATATACTGGTGAGCTGGGAATGCAGGTGGGGTGATTTGTATGTGTATTGTTCTGTGCTGATGGCAGGGCCTCAGGCCGGAGACTAATGCAAAAAGGGATTGTGTCTGCTCATGGTGATTCATTATCTGCTGGGAAGCCAGGCAAACAATAGCCCTAGTTTAGTCAGTATTTTCTTAACCATTTGTGCCCCACTCTGGAACAGACAGTTTTCTGTGTATGCATCAAAGTCTAATATCACATTAATTGCTAATAATTCATAGCATAGGTATCTGCAGGAACGAGAGAACAAGCCACCAAGGGGACGGAAGGTATTGGAGAACTGCTGTGGAGAGGGCAGGTTTTGTTTGCTTTCCTTGTCATCGCTGTAATAGCATAGCTCCATTCAAGGGCCCCATTCTCACTACCTAGTTATGTGATTCTATTATTATTTTCTTATTATTATTATTATTATTATTCCACTTCTTTAACTGCAAATGGCTCCCTCCTGTTGAATCTTGATATTTGCGGTTAGATTTTCGCCAGAGCACTCTCGTGCCTTATCTAACTTCCGCCCATGATCCATAGAACATGGAAGTTAAAGTGGAACATAGCACTACAATTACGTGGTTTGAAGGGACCATAGTGTCTAGGACGAAACCAGCACACACAAAACATCTGCCCAATAAGGGATTATGGCTCGGCTATGTAACTAGCAAGCAACTGGGAACAGGTCCCACAAACCTGCAAGGCGTGATAGTTAAGGAGCACGCCGAAGCGAGAGCAAAATCAGGCACACAGAGGTCCGAGTATAGCAGTCCAGTCCAGGGTCAGGGCAGCCAGACAGTAGCGAGAAATCCAGGCCGTTCCTCCAAGGTCAAGAGTCAAGGCAACAAGGAGGTCAAGAGATACAGGGGAGCAGTGCAGGCAACAAACAATCACACCAAAGGATCATGCAATAAAATCTGCACTGAGTTGGTGTCTCCCTGTTCTTAGTAGGAGATCTTCCTCGGTTCCAGCTGCGGCTGTTGCCAATTGTCTCTTCAGGCAATCTCCTGACCGCCATCTGCCCGCACTTCAGCCATGCATTGTTTAAAAGGAGGGAACTCCCAGGCCTGGTTCCTCCCAGAGTCACCACTAGGCGCTGAGCCACAGAGGATCCCATCAGCACTAGGACCTGGCTAAGCCTCCTCCTCTGGGGCTGGAGATCAGGGCTGGCTTTTTGCCGAGCCGGATGAGCACCTGGTGTAGCCTTCAATTACCTTGCTCGTGGAGTGCCCATCCTTCCTCCTCGATCCTCGACACCTGCTCTTGGCTGGCCTGCCAATAGAATCCTAGATAATTGAGAGTATGAATTTAGCTGTTCCATCATTATACATATACAGGAAGAAAGAATGGCGGAAAATGCAGGTATATTGATCAGTGATTTGTGTTTGAAGATCTACAAAAATTATATGATAAAAACACATCATGCGACTGATGGATTTTTTAACAAGCCCTCAAATCGGTCTTGAAGGCATTGTATTCCATCTGCAACTTTAAGAGCTGGTCCGTGCCTGTAGGGTGGACTCTTTGAAAACCTAACATATATTTACTTTGAGTTTTGTGAAGGAAAAACTGAGATATTACACCCCCCCCCCCCCCTACCTAGGTTTTATAACGCCTTTTTGTTCTGCGGGTATCTGTCAATACAAGTTAAGGTGCTATTATTTTCTAGCATAAGAGATCACCTCCTATTCATCCCCTTGTAGGAAAACGACGATAGCATGTGAATCAATGCATGTGAAAAATCTAGATATACTACGCCAGAAAATTATTTCAGAAAGCAATTTCATTTCATTCAAAGCATTTCTTTCATATGTTAGTTTTAAAGATTTTTAATTTCTCAGTGCATGTCCACCATTGTGGGTGTAAATTCTACAGTGTTCTGCGCATGCTACTGTACACACAGTATTCCAGATATGTGTGGGATTACAATTATGGTAATTAGTGATCAGAGTCGTTGTTGATTTATTAATATGTAATGAGACTTATACTGCTGAAGCACATTGCTGAATGCGATATTTCTATTCAGACCAAACAATTCATTTTCCCAGTTTAGTCTCCTGGAAAAGTCTGACCTTATTACAAATAGAGGGATCTCCCATTTACTGTATGGATAAGTTCCGTCATTTACCAGTATGGCCTCCAAGATGTAAAGTGTGAGGTAACCTTTTGCCAATAGTGCTTGATCTATGATGGCTGTTTTTTTTTCACATATGGCAACTCACAAGTGTTTTGACTGGGATGGAAAGAAGAATATTTGGAACCTATTTGGAAAAATACATTTCTCAAGTGTCAGGAGGTGAAAACCCCAATGAGAAGACAATGACTAACGCGAATCTTCATATTTCGGATTTTATACTGTCTCAAGTTCATATATGGGTTGTGCCACAAAAAAAATACAATTTCTGCACAAAAATAATATGGGAGGGAAAATGTTTAAAATCCGTCAAGACAGAAATCATACAAAGGATTACCTCTGGTCTGTTCCATTTTAGTTCTCCCGGATAGAGGCTACTGCACCTCTTCTATCTATTCTTTCATTTGATCCTAAAAGATTCTGGTGCATGGGCAAAATTCAGCTTTTCATTCTCCAGCTTTTGCAAGATAAAGACCAGTTACCCTAGTGGTCAGCTTCCCATGAAGGCATTGTAGTTATAATTGCATTGTGGCATTGATCCCTGAAGCTTTCAAAAAACGGCTAGTACTTATACAGAAATGGAAAAGACTATGTAGGAGAATTTTGGAACACATTTTGGAGAAAACCTGGGTAGAACTAATGCTGATCATGATCATGAAGATTTTTAAGCAGGAATTTCTTTCTAAGATCAATATCTGGGTGACCTCCAAGGAGAAAGAAGAAAACCGAGCAAGAAAACATGTTCAATAAATGTCTCTGTGGATCTTACATGGATCGTCTCAATGGCTTCTTCAACTATGCCTGCTTCTGTGTTTTACAAATATTCCTTCTCTACCAAGCAAGCATGACAGACAACCCTGTGACCCAACACAGTTGCATAGATTATTTGGTAAGTATAGGACAGGAGAAAACTCATTAACTGATTTTAAAATTTGAATCATAAGCTTGTTAGGGAGTATGGAATGTCTAACCTCGGGGGGTTACAGACGGGCAGGGGATGGACGTATTGAGGTGTATTCAGATGATATGCGGGAGCTTCCAGCGGCCCGCCCCAGGGGCGTGCTTCAGGTGTTGGAGCTTCCACACGGGGGGCAGTGACGACACCTCACCTGGGTCCGTTTCGACCGTGAGTTTCCATACCGCCTGCCTCGGAGGACGCTGCAAAAAGAGAGGCAGTTTCCTCACGGGCGGGCCCCAAACGCGGCTTTTTTTTCTTTTGCCGCATGAGAAGTGCGCAGCTTCGCCCGCGCTGCAGCGCTAAGCATCGGCGGCAGAGGCCAGCAAGCTGTCTGCGCATTTAAAGCGCCCAAGCCCCTTTAACTTTCTCTCTCTACGCGGCCATGGAGGTGGTCATCATAGGTGTCAGGTAACACCAGCATCAAAAATAGGGCCAGCAGATCGGGCCCCTGATAAATCTGCGACGGTGCATACCCCATTCGGTAGTGGCTCATGACCCCCTTGAAAAGAAAGAGAAGAGAAAGCAGGGGAGGTACGTGCGGGAGGCCCTGGCCAATTTTTTCTGACAAGGAGATCTGAAGGAGGCTCTACTGCCCTCACTCTGTGAGTCAGCGTTGCATTGCTTCTTAAGCCATAAGCACTGAATAAATGTATCCCATTATCCACATTTGAGTCGCCTTATCATTCCTGATCGTGTGGGGCATGTTTTGCCACGTGCCTGAGGGGACACACACAAAACACACACACACACCAAAGGTTCTTCCTGGCGCCTGTTTTCCTGGGGCAAAACGATACATCAGCTCCAACTGCCAATTGCCCTTTGACAATGTATCCATCCCCCTCAAATTCCGTTTCCCAATGGCCCATATGAATGGTATCTAATGGGGCACCCAGGCGACATTTCTATTTGGGGAAGATTCAAAACTGCTCCTCTGAAAGGCTTTCATTGGCCTAGGACTACTGGCCTAACACGGCCCCGAGCCGAGGTGCCCATATATCCCCGCTGCGCAACTGTGCACGACCCCCGGATGGCGATCAACATGGCAGAGCGCACGCAGGAGGGTCACGGTCCGAATCGCTACTGGACGGACGACAAAGATGTCGGATCTCCGGACTCATGATGCACAGCAGCTGCGAGGAGGGTGATGGCTGAGCACCAAACAAGCCCAACAGGGGGGGATTTTCTCGAGGCCTCTCTTTGCCCTCCGACAACCAAGGGTTCAAAGACGCTTGCACCAATGCAGAGTGAAGTTTAAAATTCTGAAGGCAGCGTCTTTCGAAACCCTTGAGGATTAGGAGAGGCGCCCCCTGTTGACAGGCAAGAATTCTTCTCGGGCTGAAGTACGTGGATTCAGGGAGATCGGCCAGCAGACCAGAAGCTCGCCGTCCTCCAGGTAAGCCAGAGGCTCTTTGCCATGCCTGCTTCCTACCTCCTGACCTTCCCTTTGGCCCTTCTCCCTTCCTGCCTGGTTGGCCAATGCCATCCTTCCTCTTCCTTCTGCATGCCGTGCGGCGAGGCGGGGAGAGGACGCGAGGGTAGGGAGGGCACCCTGCCCAGGTCGCCCTCATCCACTATTCTCGGGGCCGAGCGATGTTCCCCGAGGGTTTGGGTCCACAAGCCAGGACCAGACTGTGTGGCCCTCCGCAGCCAGAGCAGGCTCCTTGGCGGCAGCGTAGGTTCCCCAGGGTGAGGGGTGGGGGTTGCCTGCCTGCAGCCCCATGGACCAATTGTGCCCTCATCATCTTTGCCATCCAGCGGTACTGGGGCCTTTTCTCTCATTTTTCAGGGCTTGAAGTGCCTCCGCTGTTGTGCCGCCGAGGAAGAGGAAGCCTGGGCCGAGCGCGCCTGCCGGACAAGCCAGGGCACTGGCTCTAGATGCCAGTGTAGCCCTGATCGTGTCCTCCAAGCCGGCAGCAAGGTAAGGTGTAGAGGTGAACCCGGGAAGGAGTGGGGGCACCCAGAAACCCTTGCCTGTGGGAGTGCGGTGATGGTGCACAGGCTGATCCTAACCATCCTTTCTTTTCCCCGCACAGAGAACCGGACGGAGCGGAGGTTCGTGCGCTTGCGGAGAAAGTGGACAAAGCTGGCGGAGAGAGTTGCCTCCATGAAGAGGACCCTCCAGGAACTCCTCCGCAGGCTTCCCGCCCCACCGCCTCCTCCTCCTCCCTGAAGAAGCTTCCCTCGCCTGCCCCCTCGCCTCCCCCCTTCACCACCCCCTTCATTTGTAAATAGTTGTAAATAAGATTTTTCGGTTATTGTAATAAAAAACTTTATTTAAAACAAAATTTTGTGTTGTTCATTATGCGCAAAACTGGCGGTGTGGTGTGAGTGTTAAATGAGGCGCAAACTGTGCAGTTAAAGCTAGGCAGGAGTGGTCTGTTTTGGGTGGAGTAGCAATGTCAAACTCTGTCCTCCCAGGCCGTTGGACTTCATCTCCCAGAATCCAGACCACCGGCCAGGGTGTGGGGACTTCTGGTAGCTGAAGTCCAACCGCCTGGAAGGACGAGTTTGGCGATTGCTGGTTTGGGGACCAGTGAGCCAGGCATGGTGGGGGGAGAGGAGCCCCGGACGGGTAGAATAGAGTCGCTCTGGCTGGGGTCGGGAACAACATGCCCGGGATGCGACCGATTTGTCTTTCTTGGGACATATGGGCCCTCGTGCCCTGTCGTGCCCTCCTGCCCCTTGATCCCCGCCCAGGCCCCCTTCGTTGCCCTTGCCTTTGGGGGCAAGTTTGGAGTTGCCATCAAAAGGTTCTGGGCAACATTCACCGCCGGGGTCTCTTTTTTTTTTCCTTGCCGGCTGGCGTATCTGCGCAGTACTGCGCATGTGGCTATGCGCCGCGGCCGGCGACGAAACGCCTATGGGCACATTTAAAGTGCCAAGCCCTTTAAACACAAAGGT
>NW_024802935.1:6632190-6659630 GCF_019175285.1 Sceloporus undulatus | reverse complement strand
GTCATGAGTACATCCCTTTTTGCCCGTCTGTAACCCGCCCTAGTGTTACACATTTGTAAGGTATTCACAATCCCTATGTAGTCCTCAATTTAGTTAACATGTAGGGACCATGAAGACTCCCCAATTCTGACTTACCACTGTGATAGGGAACTATTCTGCTGTTGCTCAGGAAGCAGCTGACACTCCCACCCACCCACTCCTTGCACAACTGATCTCCGTTACATGGGGGAATTGCAAAAGGAACTCCCCTTCTGCCTGTTGCAATGAGAGTCACTCACAGGAAGGGAGGAGAACATCAGTCAGCTACTTCCCAAATGGCAGGGGATTGGATACCATCAGTAGCAATGGCTGCTTCCTGGTACATTGAATTTGGGAGAGGGAATCATGCTGGGATCCACTGCATAGTTGTATAACAATTTTATGCATCCATAACTCCCCCAGAGGATTCTGGTCAGATTTATCCAATTCATGGTCTGCCAGTGCAAATTGTTAAAGTGCAAACCTGTTTTTAGCTTCACACCATTATGATCAAGAACTACAATGTTGGGTACATTTTCTTTCTCTTTTCCAAACTATACTCAAATAAATATATAAATACATGTGTGCATCACATGTTTTGCTAAGGAATGTTGTCAGGTTGTAAATCTTATTTTGTTCAGTTGAATTTTGTAAAGTTATATTACTTTCTATAAATTTATGACATTAACAAAATCTGGTGATTGGACTGCCTTCCCTACCCTCCACACTGACTGAAAACCAGCTGCAGAGGATTTCACAGACCCTCATAGCCAGCTGTGGTGTGCATAGGAGATGCAACAGAGAAGGGGAAATTGTTTTCCTACAATTTTACTCGATCTTGTCATTCTACAGTTGGATGCTGCCCAAAGTCTCAAAACCTAATTAATCAAACTAAACAAATAAAGGTGGATTCTGAGAAATGAAACAAAATTATGACAGATTTTCATGTTGTCACATGATGAATGGACTTCAGTATTAACCCATAGATTATTCAACTTCTTATACTCTGTCAGTTGAACAAAACCAGTATACACAATCTGGAACCTGTTCCTCTTGTTGAACTACTCACTAATTCAGAGCCATTTCTTAATTTATTTGTCAGGTTGTCTTATAATAAGTAAAATAATATTGTTGAAGGACTCAAGCTGCAAAGCAGGTAAGGAAGCTAAATCAAAACATCAGTGATGCGTCACACTGAAGAAGAAGCACAGAACAAAGGTGAGATTTCTCACTGACAACTCAGCATCTGCTTACTATCAAATGGAGCACAGAATGTTGCAATATTCTCTGAAACTCAATATTTACCTTGGAAGCATCAAAGTAGTCATAGCATTCAGCACAACAAATTATTCTTCTCTTTTAGGCTTGGATCCATCAGACTAATTAATATTTAGAGTATGCCTATAGATATAAATGAGATGTAAATATGCCAAGCCAAGGTTTGAGATCACTTGACTTTCCTCAGTGTTCTATCAGTAAAGGCAATAAACTGTTAGAGGAGAGGTCTTCTTCTTCTGTGGTATTCCAATTATGGAATGCCTTCCCTTAGAGGCCTGATTGGGGGCCTATACTGCTCACATTTTGGCACCAAGTGAAAACACTGAAAATTTCCATACCTTGCACAATCACTGATAAAATGTCCCTCAAACATGGAGGAAGTGTGCATGTCTGAACACCCGGCACACTTCCTCAATTGTTATGTGTCCCTGAATCGTCTCAAGAGGAGCGGATTTTCTATGAATGTGGGTGGGGTTCAAGTCAATATGACTGAAACAGTGTGCCAAAAAAAAAAAAAAAAAAAAAACACCAGCTGTTGCTTTGCAGACATACAACAAGCATTATTTCCATGACCATGGTAATTGATGAGACCCCACTTTCTCCATGAAGAATCTATCAAATCAAGCATTATAACAATGAAAAGAAATCCACTTTATTTAATTAGAAAATTATGCAAGAAAGATATTGATTTAATTTTAATAACATTAAAGTTTCCAAAATGATATGTTACTTTGAAGTGAAAAGTATTATAAGAATAATACATGACTGTCCTGACCTTACCCATCTAGGCCATATGAACCTAGAAGTAGAAGGTGAAAAGTAATCTTCAGGAATTTGGGCTGCCCACAGTTTAGAACATCTCCGATGGCTCTAGCACAGGTCAGCTCATCAGAGGAAATACATAGAACATCTCACAGGCCCTGGAACGGGCCCATTGCATGCTGAAAAGGGGGCGTTCTGGGAACAGGATGGGTCCCAGAACGCATTTTACTACACAGAGGAATGGTGCAGCTGCCGCCAGGCGTTCCAATTGCATCTTCGCTCCATTCCAGGGGACACGATTTGGGAGAACTGTTCAAAAGCTTTTCAGCACGCAACGGGCCCGTTCCAGGGCCCGTGCGATGAAGTTCATAGATAGGTATCAGTGCCAGTGTTACTGTTCTTACTCCTAAATTGTGGCACTTCTGTTCAAAACATGAAATGTTACCTTTAAGAAGAAATGACATACTGAGCATCATTTTACCACCACTCAGTTGTGAATGGCTTGTATTCAATGAATACATGGAATTGTATTCATTCTTGTTACAAAAATATTCCCACATTTTGTTGTTGCTATTGTTACTGGTCCTGCTATTCATCCTCCTCCTTATTCTTTGGTGCATGCCCTAGATAATTGCCCCAAGTTTCCTCCTCAGCACCTGTTTTTTTCTAGTGCTGTAAGCCAAGGACCAGTCCCTTAAAGAACTAAACATATTTACTTAGATTATCAAATAATGCAATTTAAACAGCTCACAGAAGAATATTTTCTACAACCTTTTCCCACTGCACCCACCTGCAGTCCCTGCCCAAAACTATTTCCAGTGGAGCACTCTTGAACAATATGGGATGGGATGGGATGGGATGGGATGGGATGGGTGCTGTGGGAATAGTCCCAAATGACTTTTGGATCATAAAGGACATTAGGCTGGACAACTTTCTATAAGGAATGTTTGCTGTCTGCTCCTCTTCACCCCTGCAGTGTCTCACCACTGTTCCCCGAGCTTTCACAGAAGCATTCTAGTTGAAGAGCAGGTGGTGGAGGGAACAGGAACTTTTTATTCCTTGAATATATTTCAGTTATCTTAGATCCAAAATAGAAAAAATTGACTCTTTTACATAATTGATTTTTACTGAATTTGGAAAGTTTAATTGCAGATTTCCAGACACTGCTTTCCTACCTCCAAATAGCAGTGCACCAGTTCTTCTTTGAGGTATCCTCTCGTTTATTACAGCATATCAGTAACTGTAGGAATGTGATATGCTCAGCATCCATAAGAGGGCATTATTACCAGCTTTAGCAAATATGAAACAAATACAAAACTCATAAGAATATCTTCTATATTTCATGGTCATTTTCATATATATATAATACACATGTCCTTTTCCATTTTGTTTCTCATATTCTTGAAATGCATTACGAAATTTCTGAAAATTTGTTTCTATTTCCTCTTAACAATGTCCAGACCATACAATAAGCCTTTGAGAGGAGGCAAAAATTATCTGGCTATTTCCTTTGTGGGGGGGGGGGGAGATAGAAAATGGCCCTGCTTTTCTGAGCTTCTGCATCACAATGAGAAGATTTTGCTTCAGCAACAAGATAACCTTTTTCTTTCCTTTGCCACTGCAATTATTTGAAGCTCATCATCTTGCAAAGCCTTATCCTACTGTTCAGCATAAAAGAAAGGCTATAGTTCTGGTCTCTAGCAAAACAGAAAGACCTTTACAAGTATTCAGAAGTTGTCAAGTAAAATGAAAATCTGAATAAAAATAATCCTTACCATATTATGAAACCAATCAACCTTTTCATGTCAGGGAATTGATTCATTTGAAGGCAACAGATGAGAATGAGCCAGTGTTCCATCATGAACATACCAAACATGTTTACATCATCAGTTTATCTATTACATTCTAGGATCACCAAAATAAAAAGAAATGTATCAAGGAAATATGCAGATAATAGCAGGATTGATTAGAAATAGAAATAAGGAGTGTTGCAATGTCTTTAAATTATATCCAAAAGCAGCAATGGGATAATGAAGTATGTCAAATTCACGGAAAGAAAATGTGTACAAACCTACATGTACAGTGGGAAAATGTGCTGGATTGAAAATGTATATATTTGAAAAGTATGTACAAATGTACTCCAGAGAACGGGGAAGAGGTAGCCCTAGCTGGGAAAGTAACCTTACCTATGTGGCAGGGTGTATACTAGCTACATGGGACAGAATTTTCATTATCAACCATGCCACAAATAGGCAACATATGAAACAGTATTCACACCAGCATTCCTTTATTTGGCATCTTCCACCACCTGAAGATAGTGTAAGCTCTAGCCCAACAAATTCACTGTAATCCTTCAATAAGTTTCTTTTTAAAGAAAGCAACAAGTAATTTTAGCATTTTTTTTCTAACTGAAAAAAAGTTTTCAAAAACAACACAGTTTTGAAATACTATTTGCAACTCTGCATTCATTCTGCTCAAAATTTGTGCAAAATTCTTTTTCACAGAAAAATGACATTTTCACCACAGGGAGTAACATTTTCCATGTACCGAATGATCGTTATGTGAAGAAATATGTTCTGTGCAGAAAATATTATTATCTGTGCAAAACAACCATATGCATGTTTTGTGCAGAATAAATCCCAAACTGGGGAAAAAATCTCTTGTAAGTACAATGTTCATTTGAAATGTGATATTGGAGAAGAGTTCTGCAGATACTCTGGAATGCTAAAAAGACAGTTGAATGGGTATTAGAGCATATCAAGCCTGAACTCTCCCTAGAAGTCAAAATGACTAAATTGTGGTTGCCGTAGTTTGGACACATCATGGCAAGTCATGACTTACTAGAAAAGACAATAATGCTTGGAAAGGTAGAGAAGTAGGAAGACCACATACCAGATATATAGACAAAGTCAAGGAGGACATGGCACTGAGCCTGCAATATCTCAGCACAGTTGTTGAGGATGGGGGTGGGTGGGCTTGGAGATGTTTCATTTGCAGGATTGCCATGACATGATGCTAACCTGAGGGCAGTTAAAAGCAACAACAGCAGCAGCAACAGGATTCTTCTAATCTGGCTTTCTCAGCATTTGAAAGACAATTTTTTCAACCATTTTGAATATTTTTAAAATATTCTTTCCAAACCTAGTTTGGAGAGATCTGGTTCAGAAATAAGAATAGCTAATAGGAGGCATACTCTTCACTACTGCCCCCTGAGTAGTATATTGCTGGAAAAGGCAAGAGAACAATACTATTATTATTTCCCTGAAAAAAATGTACAATGTGTATTTATTTAATTTTGGAACATGGCATCAGATTTGGTGTTACTGCTAGATGTTATACAATCCCACTCCAAAACAAACAAACAAACAAACCACAGATTGGGGAATTGTCTAAAGTGAGACAAAACAGTTGCTGAAATGCAGTCAGCATTTCCTGTAATAATATTATGTAGAAGTACTTGCAGCCTTTTTCCATGTTTCCTGGCACAGGGTTCTCCAGGCTCTCAGCACCATTTCTCCATTACCCCATTCCTTTACTCTCTTCATTTTAATGATTATTCACATAATCAGCTAGAAATACTTTGTAAAAAAAAACAAACTTCAGAAATAATCCAGTTCGACACCACATTAACTGTTGTGACTCAGTGCTATGGAATTCTGAGAACTGTAGTTTTGTGAGTCATTTATCCTTTATATATGCGATGGCTCTGGTGCCACAACAAGCTACAATTCTCAGGATTCCATAGCATTGAGCTGTGGCAACTAAAGCAGTGGGAAACTGGATTATTTCTGCAGTGCAGATGCAATCTTTACATCTTATTGGTTGGATAGCGATTTATTTCCTTTAAGTGTTTTTGTTCTGTCTGTAGGATTTAAAGAACAGTAATATGATTAGCAATGTCTAAACCAGTAGACGAAGTGTATTATCTCATTTCAGAGAATAGGGAGGTAGAAGCTAAGATTTACTTATATTTTTTCTGTAACAAAGCTTTGCCAGAATCAGAAAAAAAGTAACATGAATTTCCTCCAGATAAGATTTCATAAAGGTACTAGTAATTTAGAAAGCTGAAACATCATTTTCCCCTAAAGATGAAGAAAAAAAAAGCTCCCAGATTACTTCATTTAGGATCTTGGCAAAATCAGTTCGTCAGCTCATGACAAATGAGTCTTTTTCCTTGCTGACTCTGTTGTCTCCATTTCTGGTAATGATCAGTTTCTAGGAAGAGAAGTGCATGTGACAGTGACAGTGAAGTTAGATTTCATAGCAGACATGAAAGAGAACATGAGAACTTAAGTGTTTGTCTGAGATAGCTTGCAGGGGTTTTCTTGATATCACCGAGTAGGCTTTATTTCAGCACTTTCATTTACATATTGCACAGGCAAAATTTCTTCAAGATATAAGTCCTTACATCTAACCAAAGGGAGAGATGATGAATGCATAGGAAAGGAATGGGATTTTGGTGACCCCAGCCTCCGTGTGTTCATCAACTATTCCCCTTGGTTCAAGAGCCAATGAATGCATGGAGGAGACTGGAGGTGTAATTTCTTGTGATGATCCAGTACCCTTTCCTACTTGACTCGGAACCTAGGTTGTGTTGTTTTGTTTGTTTTTTGTTTTAATCAAGGAGCGAACCAGAAGGGGAAAAAACTCTCAGATCATCTCTCAGGGCCCACCTCCAACAGCCAGTCTCTTTCGATGTTGGTTTCTTCAAACAAGGCCTTGGTTACAATGTGGCCAGGTAGCACATTATATCTCTTTAAAGGTTATTCATATGACAGGAGTGATTGTCCTCACTCAATCCCACCTCCTGGTATACCAGGAGTTTAGTTGGGTTTGTGAACACAACCAAAAATGACAGAACCAAGAAAACATCTTCATGGGTTTGGCAAATGTCTGCAAGATTAGAAGTACAAAAAAGGGCTATGGAAGCTAGTGACCTTCCTTTCATCACTGATTAGAGATGCTGATCAGCACCAAGAAAGGGGGCATCTTAAAGTGGGAATATGCCAGCATTTCTAAATCTGGGGCTAGAACATAGTTCTATACTTTGCTTTGTATGGTACTCAAGAAATGCATGAATCAGATTCAGATTCATATGCTGAAAAGGAATGGAGTTCATTTATTTATTTAGAGTATGTATACCTCACTCTTCAACCATAATGGCTCACAGAGCAATTTACAAATTATTAATTTTACAGGCCCCTGCCCTCAAGCTTTCAATACAAGTTCCCCATAGTTCCACAACTATTCAGTACCTACATAATACATGCTGCTTTTAACATCTTAAAAGATCTTTGCAATGCCAGAAAGTATTATTATTATTATTATTATTATTATTATTATTATTCTCACAGCAATAGATTCTATTAGGTTTTGTAAGAAATATGCCCTCTGCTACAGCAAATGGCCTGATATTTATAGAACTTACTTTAAATGTAAGTTATGATAAATCAGAAAATCAGACTGAATGAGCTCTGAAGTCACATAGAACCAATTTTCATGACTTCATCTCAAAGCAGCAGGCCCCACAGCAAGTCTTAATTTTCATGGCACCAGAGCGGCAAGTGAAATAGGAGAGGCATTCTTTTAGGAGAAATGATAAATGTCTTGCTACTCCTCATTAGGAAGACTAAGCACTCCCTCACCCCACATCTCCTGAGGCAGAAACAAGATTATCAATGCTCCCTTTTTCATAGTCACTGGGGGCTACATACTTGCTTAGTATTATGGGTCCCAGGGGGCTATAGCTAAAAAAATATGTGTAAAATATAAAATATGAGCTATGGACTTATTAACAGCAAATAATCTGGTCAAAGCAGCATCACTCACAAAATGATAAGGTGTCAGCAGGCTGGAAAACTCCATCACTAGCAAAAGAAAACTATTTTGAGGAGGACAAGCTCATCCTCCTGTACCATTTTTTGGTGAACTTTTATCTAAAAACAATAAAAAACTTATTAATTCTTACCTGTTTAAAAAAAACTCACCCCCACATTAAAAAGAACGGAATACACATTTTTTCCATAGAAACAACATAGTAGCTTATTTATTTATCACATAACATGTATTGTTGTACTATAAACATTTAAACACTTTACTTTTGTAAAAAAAAAACCTTTCCCCCTCATTTCTTATTACTTAAGATGAACCGTAGTATCAGTTTGTCCTTGTCTTTGCAAATGTCATACAGTTCTTGCATCACTTTAATAGCTCTTTCTGCGCACTGATTACTTCTTGGTATTTCTATAACTGATGACTCCTGTTTCCAATGATTCGTCAATGTTTGCAGAGCATCATTGTAAGGTGTCAGTACTGCAGAAAAGTTTTCAAAATCACTTTCATTATATATTTGATTTGTAAACCAATAATCTGCCCACTCATACAAAATAAATCTGCAAACTTTCTGCAAAGTAGGTCTTCTTGATGGTATTATAATAAATGCCAGGATAGCAAGAATTGCTCTTGAATTCCACCTGGTGGAATTCCACTGATGTTCAGGTTTTTGTGAAAGCTGATGAAAGGAAAATTACCTTTTTCTTTGTAGAACTGGAAAACCCGTGTTAAATTAAACAAAAAACTTCATATTGTCTCTCCATCCTGATATATCTATGATTTTATCTGTACTGGGGAGAGGCAGGTTATAAATAAATCACATCATCATCATCATCATCATCATCATCAAGCTGTGTTTTCATTTCATCATACTTCTCTAACATTACTTCTCTTTTTATGTGACTGTTGAAACTGAACAAGATTTTTGGTCCAAGTATGTTTATTCTTCTGTACAGTATTGTAACTCTTCATGTGTAACATTGCTTTACACTATTAAAGAAATACAAAAACCATGATTAAACATGTTCTAAACTGTTTAAATCATGTTTATAAAGCTCAAAACAGGAGTTCTATAAATGTATAAATTGTAAAATTATGAATAATTGAATATGACTGCGTATATTGTATAGCCAGTTATACAATATATATTACACTACATAATATAGCTCGTATGCACTAATACTGTAATACAAATTTTTGATTTGGGGATCACCTTTTTAAAAAAAACTTAGGGGAATTAACACTTTTAAATTTGTTTTTAAGCAAAGGTTCATTGATTCATGATACAGGAAACATTTTCTTTTTTTAAAAAAAATCAACTTTCATATGTCTACAATCATGTTCAGATATCATGGAGTACTGACTGGCTGTCTGGGAGGTTGAAATGGAATGGAGTATTCTGGAAAATGCATGGCTGACTGAATGACACATGCGAAAGCACAGAAGCATTAAAAAACTGCCAGTTTTGTTGCAATTCCTTATTTAGATGTGTGCATGTGTGTATTAAATGTTTTTTTAAAAAAATCCTTAAAATAATTTACATCAAAACTTGTTTTAAATCAAAATAATCCCTCCTCTCTAATTGCACAGATACATATCCATTCATATTCAGTTCAGGAGAGGCAAATTCAAAGCTAGCACATACTATTGCCACAGAAAGTTGAAGAAAATGATGAGTACAGGCCAATGGGCTGGAAGAAATAAGGGAAAGCAAGTTAGTAATAAAGCAATAGATGTTAAAGAAGACAAAATGCTTACTCTGAATCTCCAGAATAGCTTTGAAAGGTGGATGTACACTACTCTGAACATGCACAATTAATCTAGGAGAACATATAAAAATGAACTAAAATAAACTAGTGCTACATATAAAAATTGATCAGAAGTCTCCCAACTCCCCAAGAGCCAATTACAACAAAAACATTGTGTTGCATGTAAAAGGTTTTATTGATTTCAAGGCCTTTCTTTCTTTCTTTCTTTCTTTCTTTCTTTCTTTCTTTCTTTCCTTCCTTCCTTCCTTCCTTCCTTCCTTCCTTCCAAACGTCTAGAGAATCTGGGGTTGGAATCTATTTTTAATCATTTAATATTACTTTAACACAAGGGCAATGCACATTCACAGTGCAAAACACACATGCTTCTTCAGATGTTGAAAACTGTATTCAAGAATTTATTTACGTTTTGCACAAGTACTTGTTAGGAAGGAATTGGTAACGGTGCTCCATTTGCACGCATCTTAACAAGGCAGGGGGTGGGGCTTGCATGGAACTTCAAACTGGAAGTGGAGGCTGTTGCTTTATTATGGCAAATGGGGCACTGCCTTAATTCAGACTCATTCTAGTCCTAGACAGATGGTTCATAATTTAACATCTTCCTGCCTCTGGATGTATATGTACTTGTTCAAGACAGTACAAGTATCCACTTTGCCCATGCTTTTGCCTTCTACTCCCCTCTGCCAGGTGTTGTCTACCTATACCTACCACTCCACAGACCACTGCAAACAAACTATGACGTGGGACAAATGGTCCCAAAGCGCCATGCTGCCGATTCTAGGGTTAGGGAGCATGCACCAACTGCACAGTCCCCAACCCTAGCAGGCAGCGTCCTGATGGTGGCCTCTGCCATCTTTATGTAAGTGACATGCAGCGTCCGCACATCACTATGCATCGTTTACATCACAAGTGACCCATTGGAGCACTCATGATGTCCACCCGGCAGCTGAAAAAGAACCCAGTTTTTCTGTGTTCTTTTTACTCAGGAGTGACACTGAGCATTTTGGTGGCTGTGGCATCCCTCTGGAGTGAAATAGACCACCGGCAGGCCACCCTTTTGGGGCAGTCTGTCCCATGCCAATATGTTACAGTGACACTGCCCCTGCTTCAAATCTGGTCTCTTTCCACAAATAATCACAGTAACATCTGGTGAAAGAAGGTTTAACACATGATGCTATGGCATAGAATAGTCCTATCAGACTTGTAATTGGTTATTAGTTACAAATTCATTGTTTGCATACTTCCTGTTTGTTTGGTTGGTTTTCACACCCTCTCTCATCCTCATCATACTAACCAGAAGCCATCTTTTTTTCCCCTTCTCTCCTTCTTTAGATCATAAATTTGATCATGACAAAATATTTTATAGGTCAGAGATCCACCATAGTGTGTCAGTTTCAGTGTTGGAATATGACCTTGGTGACCAGGGTAAAAATCCCCACTCTACCATGGAAATCCATTGGGTGATCATGGGCAACACTCTCAGAGGAATTGTAGAATCACAGAATTGTAGAGTTGGAAGAGACCAGAAGGCCATCCAGTCCAACCCCCTCCCATGTAGCAATACACAGTCAAAGCATCCCTGACAGATGGCCATCCAGTCTCTGTTTAAAGGTCTCCAAGGAAGAAGAGCCCACCACACTCCAAGGGAGTGTGTTCCACTATTGAATAGCTCTTACTTTCAGAAAGTTCCTCCTAATGTTGAGGTGGAATCTCTGTTCCTGGAGCTTGCATCCATTGTTCTGTGTTCTCTGGAAAAGCAGAAAACAAGCTTGCTCCATCCTCAATGTGACAGTCCTTCAAACACTTAAAGAGGACCCTCAGAACAATGGGGCAACTTCTCCTTGATTGCCCCAATGTAAAACTAAAAACAACTCACCGGAGGGCTTACTCGTCGACAGCCCCTACTCTCTGGAATGCACTTCCAG
The DNA here is from genome assembly GCF_019175285.1 of Sceloporus undulatus. Classification (NCBI taxonomy): domain Eukaryota; kingdom Metazoa; phylum Chordata; class Lepidosauria; order Squamata; family Phrynosomatidae; genus Sceloporus; species Sceloporus undulatus. Next base: position 6,648,049 of record NW_024802935.1, on the reverse strand, counting down.
AGAAGATCCAACTCTGCCCCACAATAGAAATCTTTAAGAGGGCATTAAAAACTCACCTCTTTCAAGTAGCCTTCCCCTCTGACTCAGCTTAATTGATGAAGCCTCTCACCCACAATTTGCGGTTTTTATCTGTATGTATCCGCCCTGGGTTTTTATGTGATGTATTGGATGGATGTAATTGTGATTGCAATATTTTATTGGTCTGTACTGTGACATGTGTCACTTAATTTTATCTAATTGTAAACCGCTTTGATCTAGAAGAAAGGCAGTATATAAATAAAACTTTTATTATTTATTATTATAATATCACCCCTTAACCATCTCTTCTCCAGGCTAAACATACCCAGCTTCCTAAGTCTTTCCTCATAAGGCATGATTTCCAGACCCTTCACCATTTTAGTCACTCTCCTGTGGACATGCTCCAATTTGTCAACATCCTTAGGAGAGCAAAGGCAAGCTAGCTCTGAACAAATCTTGCCAAGAAACCACTGTGATAGTTTCACCTTAGGTTTGCCATAAATCACAAATGGTTTGAAGGCACACATCAACAAATTTTGTAAGTGTTTTCATCTTTCTCTGCTTGATGCTGTGGGGAGGTGCATGCAGGTGGGGCTGGTGGGTTGTTTTTTTTAACCTTCTGCTTTGCCAATTTGATTACCCTGTTAGAGAGATCGACTACTGTCTTTCACCTTGCCCAACTTTGCACACATCAGATTGGCTCCAATCTTGATCTCCAGACAGGGGATAAATGTTCAAAGAGGATGTTGGCTCTACTTTTTTAGGCTTCTAGACCCACTCCATCACATGCTTCAGTCATGTTACACTTTTAACTGAATGGGGAAAACTTCCACACGTGTAGGTGATTTCTACCTCAAAGCTTTTGCTCAATGTCCAGAGCTCAGTTGGGAGAAACAAGGTCAGCAGATATGTGACCTCAAAGGTGCTTCTTCTTCTGAGCTCATTGACCCTTCCTATTGGGAATGAATGCCAAATGGGTGGACTAGGATTTCCCCACTCCCTATTTATTTCATTATCTGCTTCCCATTGTGCAATACCACCATTTCATTGTGCAATACCATCACATCACATGCTTCCTTCCAACAGACCTTGCTGGGGACACCCATGTGTTGGCCACAGCTATATGTCTCCAGTAACATGAAGTAGCAAGCTTTAGTAGCAAGCTGTACTGAGAATGAAATAAGAGCCATCTTTTCGTCAATCTTTCAAATAAGCTACAGTTTGACCTCAGGAAACTATAACTCAAGAAAGTATGTTTGAAATGTGACTGCTTCTGTTTGTTACATTCCGAATCTTGTTTGCATTCTTTTCAGGAAATGAATATCTCATACAGCTGGAAGAAAAGCTCTGGGTGATTTTATTTTTCATTAAAATAGCCAATAATTAAAACAACTGTTCAAAACTCTCCTGTCACTGATCCCATTCGTCAGTGCTTCATCCTTTTGTTTTTTTTCTTAATTCTCTGAAATGCCTAATTCATTTTTGCCACTAAAGCAGCTTTTTCTTTCTTGTGGCTGTTGTTGAGTGAGGAGTGCCATTCCACCAAATTGAAAGGAACAGCTGAATGTCGCCTTTGTAGTAATTAGTTAGTAACATTGGTTGTGTAGTATGGCCCTTTGTGTCCAGATGGCCTTTGGAATTTTGAAAGTATTGGATTAATTGGCTGTGAATACAAAATTACATTCTGCTTTTCATGACTCTCTCAGTTCAGAAATGTTTTACAAAAAGAGTGGGGAATGTTTGGTCCTCCATATATATTAGACAACAACACCCATGATCCCTATTCTAGGATTTGAAGGCCAAAACATCTGGAAGGCCAAAGGCATAACCTTTAACAGCAGTGGCCACAAATAACCAAACTAGTATATATGTTCTTAGAAATTTCTGAAGGATTTTATATTGTGTGAAAGATTTCTGCCTAAAATGTCACAAATAAGAATATAATATGTTTAGTGTTTATTTGTTTACATTAGCCAACCAAGCTTCTGCACACAACCATAAAACAATTCAATACCATGTTAAACCTAAAATAAGACAATAAAATTGGTAGTAAAATATACAAAATAAAACTGAGATTATATCTTGTCACTAAATGATTTTAAAGCTTCTCTTTTGAACAGAGCTAACTTAATATATTTAGCCATTCAATAGGACACATAGTAATCAGTTCCTGCCAGTAAAAATATCACTTCTTTTAAGGAAACAGCATTCCTGATGTGTACAACAAGAGAGTCAAGGTATTGAGCTCTCAGGTCCAAATACAAAGAATATTCCAGAAGAAAATGATGCAAATATTTGCAGCATATGGACACTGTCTGTTGGTGCTACTTTTCATCTCGTCTGAGCATGTTGTGTATGGCATGGTGTGAACCACTAAAGTTTGAGGGAATGTCAAATTTTGGGGGGGGGGGGAAATCTTGAGACAAATATACCACATTGATAGACTGCTTCTCTGTGCTCCAGTATCAGGTTAGCCTTGCCCTATTCAGTAAAAGTAACTACTGCTTGAGCATGTATATATAATTATAATATATAAATTCTATACATAATAAGAATAAAATCTCAGGCTAATTAATGAGACATAGGAAGAGAAAACAGTTAATAATCAGTGGTGATATTCATCATTGTTATTTGAGAGGCTTGTAAATATACGGACCAAAGAATCTACATGCAGTGTTATCCCTTACATTATACCTATTATTGTTCAGCTGTCCCACTACACTGAATGTGATCTGCTCTCAGCTAATTTTCTAATATAAAGTGACTTGTGTATCTCTGTGGTGATATAAATATTTTTCCTCACAAAAGGTCTTAAGATCCAGTTTGGTAGAACATACTATTGTGGAACAGATGGTTTTGTCCCTTGTGGAAGGAGTAGAAACAGATTAGTAACCCATTCTCCTTCTTGAAAGGAAAAACAGAAAGAAATCAATTTCCTGGCCATTGCTCATGCCAAAGATTCTGCTGCCAAGCAATTACCTGTCTGTTTTGCCATCAGCTTGTTGTTCCTTTTCAAGCCCCTTAAGTCATTTGAGAAGGACGAAGAATGCCACTGCTGAGACAGCAGGGACACAGGGAACTAGTAACATTATGATATTCTCATTCTTTACAATATAGTGGCCTTTCTTTGGTGTTTGTGAAGTTCTGAAGCCTGCTTTCAAATTGAATTATGCCTCACCAACCCATGCATTAATTAAAAGCCAAATGATTAATCAGTTTTTTTAAAAAATCTTTAATTAGTTTGCAACAGATTCTTGAAGAAGTTTCTATATTTCATAATCTATCCTGCACTTACACCATTTTCACATTGCGATAGTCATTCCTGGCTGAAAAGTAAGGCCTGTTACAGACGAGCTCTTCCGGCGCCCTTGTCACGTGCTAGGGGTTGGCCGAGGAACTAGCGTCCACACCGGCCTCACCCCTAGCACGTGACGAGGGCGTAAAGATGGTGGCGCCCTATACACACGGGTGGCACCATCTTTACATGCTGGATGCATAGCATCCGCATGCCGCACACTGGATGTGATGCCGTGAGTGTGTGAGTAGCGCCTTGCGGCATCTTATCAGGGGCGGAAGAAGAAGCGCCATTTCGGCACTTTGGATGCTGCGGTTCCCGGACGCAGCAACCAGCAGTGGCGCGAGACTGCCCCTTCTGGGCGGTTTGTAACGCTCCTTAGAAACCCCAGATTCACAGCTACAGAACATAGATGGCTACCTGACTGTGTCAGACCACTGGTCTATATAGCCAAGTATAGTTAGTTTTGACTGGCAGCTGCTCTCTCAGATTTCAGGCAAGATTTCTTCCATAACATTCTCTGACATTCCCTGGTAATTTCCCCATCTAGGTAATAACCAGGCTTGACCCTGCTTATTTTCCATAATCATGTTTGATTGGCTGTGTTCAGGATGGTACAGTAGTCCACCATACATGCCAACACAGAATAATCGAATCATAGAATTCTATGGGTGACCCTATTTTATTTTCATTAGGTTGCATCCACACTGCAGAAGTAATACAGATTGACAGCATTTTAACTGCCATGACACAATACCATGGAATTCAGGGCATTCTAGTTTTGTGAAAAATTTAGCCTTCTCTGTCAGAGAGGTCTGGTGTCATAACAAACTACAATTACCAGAATATCATAGCATGGAGTCATGGCAGTTAAAGTGATGTCAAACTAGATTGTTTCTGCAGTGCAAATGCTGCCATAATACAATTTGATTCAGGATTTTTTCAGGATTGGGTGTATTCAGTGGTACACCATACATGCCTAGATGATGAAAGCTGGTCATGATCAACACATATCCAGCACCTCTTTATTGCACACAGAGGGGCATGAGATCAGGCAATTCCAGTTCAATCCTGTAATATCCCCATAGAGGATAATATCCCAAACATGCCAGGATAGCAAGACCCATGGATAATGGTGAATGTTTTATTTCTGTTGGAAGTTGTCAATAGAGTAATGCTGGAAGAACTCCAATGCTCCAATGGTCTCTCTAGGCATCTGAAGGTCTTCCAGTACAACTTTATAATCAAGATTATAGTTGAAGAGTTGAAGAAGCTGATCATCGAGCCATGCTGGAGGACCTCCAGATGCCTAGAGAGACCTTTTTTCTGGACACAGTTAAGTGAAACTGCTACCAATCTCACAGATATGGAGTCAGAGTGTACTCTAACTGGGTGATGTTCATTTGCATGTGCTGAATCTTGATTTTGGTGTAGCTTTTTCTCATTTTTTTTCCCATTTTGACCTCCTCCATCTCCTATTAACTTCATTGAGATAGAATCAACTGGGCCAGGTCCCTTAAGTTCCATGAAGGATTTGTCAATACAATTAATGATGCCATTTTATTCTCCTCAGTTTCTAAGACAGACTGGGCAAGTACAGCAAATCCCAGGGGGAGGCATTTTCCATGGGCCAGATAATGAAAATATATATATATATAGCCAGAAGTCCACTTTCTGGTTCTCCAAAATGGGCATTTTCATGTTAAAACGTAAGAGAAGCCTTGTATCCTGTTTGAAAGGTAAATTGTTTCATCTAGACATTTCCAGGAGCAACAATTCTTTCTCCCTTGTTTGCCAGAAGAAGGTCATTCTGGGGATTGTGGAGCTACTGAAAACCACAAAAAATTGCTTACATCTCTTCTAAGTTGTAGAAGAAGAGTTCAGTCTGACCTCTCATTTTAATGTACCGTATATAGTCAACTATAAATCAAGATATTTGTGCACAAAACTTGACCCAAAAAACACAAGATACACTTGTTGATGGCTCAACAGGGACAGTAGAGCTGAGGAGGAAAAAGACAGGTGGAATTTCACCCTCAAGCCTTGCCTTCAGCCCAACTGTTTTCCATGGACACAGCCAGGCTGAGGAGGAGGAGGAAGGGTGGAAATTCACCCCTCAAGACTACTCTTCAGCCTGGCTGTCTTCCATGGAGAAGGAAAAAGGGTATGATTGCACCCATCAAGATGCTTTTGTAGCCTTTCTGTCTTGTAAGTTTTACCCTTGACCTATGCATGGGTCATGGCAGGGTACATAATTTTGGCCCCAAAATCTGACCTTGACTTATATATGAGGTCGACTTATACTCAAGTATATATGGTAAGTCTAATTTTTTGTGATGTCAACCCTTCAAATAATTTTTATTTCTTCAGCAGCATCTGATTTTCAATGCAGTAAATAAATATAGCCTTTCAGTGTTAAAGGTGCAACCCAAACTCTGCTGCACTTAGCAGCACAACCAGTCACAGACAACATTAACTTTAGTAAATATTCTGCTTCCATTTTGTGCAGCGGCGTCTCCGCAACTGCACACTTGTGTAACATCTCAGATGGGTCGGGTTCCTGCTAGCTGTACAGTTGCAGTGATTGATTGTTTGTATCCTTCTCTGCTACTGTGATATGTGCTAAGGGGGGGAGAGTTGGATATAGGATGGAAGTGTATGCTTGTACCAGCTAGTATAATGGGTTTTCTTAATTATTTTTGTTAACGGTAATTCAATTGTATTATTGTAACATGGTAATCGTATTGCTGTTTTGCTTGTATTGAACTTGTTACTTGTTTGATCTAGTGTATATTCATATGGCTGTTGTAAATTGCTTGCTAATTGTATTTTATTGTATTACTGTAATATTGGATTGTATTATTGCTATGCTTGTATTGAACTTGTTATTTGTTTTGACTCATTGTATCTTCATATGTTGTTAACCGCCCTAATCTTTGGAAGGGCAGTATAAAAATAAAAATTTTATTATTTATTTAACTGAAACAAGTAAAACAGAGGAAATAACCTGTAAGCAAATTAAGGCATCCTTAGAAAACAGGAGCAGGGAGAAGTGACTGAAAGGGGGAAGTTTGGTACAGAGTGCAAAAGAAAGCCTATGTTTAAATATCTTTTCATAGAGGCATAGAAGCATAAAAAGGAATTCTCCTTCAAAGACTTAAATTTTATTTTGCTTCATCAACTTGCTTTGAACCGTTAAAAGAAACCCTGCAGCTGTAACTGCACCAATTATAGTAATAAATTATAATAAACGGATTCACAGTTCTGTTCATTTCTGCTAAACTGGATCATTTGTGTCATTTGGTATGTCACACAAATATTCCATTTTATTTCACAGATGTCTGTCCATTAAATTGCAAAAGGAAAAATGAGATAAGGATAAATATACTATCTTTGAAATTACTGCATCAAGGAATGAAAATGTATGCAGATTTCCCACCCTAAGCACCAGCTCTCCCCCTCCTTCCCAGAGTTGTTCTTTTGGTTCAGCTCAGATTTTAGCTATGGGTCATTTGATATCCTTAAGTACAGTATTCTCTTTACATTTAATTAAGGTAATAATAATATTACAAATGAGAAAAAGAAAATCGAGTAGGCACTATTCTCAACCAAATTCTCAACCCAGAAGGGTGAGAAGCCCTTTTCTAAGCCTTTCCAAATTTAGGAAACATTTGAAAGATAGGCCTCAAAATTTTGTATGAATGGTTAAACTTCCTACATAGTCCAAAGCTTTCATTGCATAGAATATTGACTAGAACAAAATTCAAGACAGATCTTGGAAGGAATTTGTTCCTTTTCCCAACAATAAAGGTATGACTATATTACATTGCAGTAGTATCTTAATGAGGAATAGCTCCATTTCATTAGTAGTTTAATCACAACTTTATAGTTAGCTTTATAGTTATGGGGTTATGGCCTCATTAAATGGTTATGGGGGAGTATCACATGATTCAAATGTTAGCTCATATTGTGTCTCAATATGGTGATATTAAGGTGAAGAGGATGGTGGGAAGAGGATGGCCAATAGCTTGCAGTTTCAGATTTTTAAGAAAGTAACTGAAGTATCTCTTTAAGTATTTTTTAAAATGGGAAGAAATGGTTAAAAAAAACTATATCTGTTATGTAACCACTTTGAGGGCTTTGGAATAACTGTAAATAATTGTGCTTTAACACTAATGTTTCAACCTCTAGTACAGTGCAGACAAATATGTACAAATAAGGCAGAAAATATGTTAATGGCTTAGATAGCTAGTTAGGTATATTTGTAAATGGAAAGGATGAAGCATATTCTGGTCTTTGTCAGATCTAGGGTTGTTGGATGTCTGTAGCTTTACAAACACCATGGCTCCAACATCCTGGTGTTAGGGAAATACTGTTCTGTCACATGACAGCTATCCTTTGATAAACCTCTTGCTTCCATCTTGTAGCCCTTTCCTGTTATAGCAATCATGAAAATGTTGGAAGAATAGAAATGTAGGCTAATCTATAATCAGTAAGTGAGTGACATGTAATTCTACTTTTCATTTCCAAAAATGAAAAGAATATTTGAAAATATTTTAAGAATGGTGGAAAACCATGTTTCTCACTTCTTAAGAAACTGATGAGAACGCTGGACCAATGAAAACTGCAGACTGTACTTATTTTATGCAAAATTTGCAAATGGAATTTTTCTGGAGAAAACAGTATATTCTGCACAGATAACTGTGCTAAAAGTACCATTTTATGCATTTTATCATAGGGCATAGAACTCTTCCCTGGACCTGCTCCCCCTTTCATTGTAAAGTAAGTATAAGAATATTTATAACCACATGTACAAATGAACATGATCCATGTTGCAGCCCAGAGACAGATGACCAATAGTATTTAGCCAGCATAACATTTGGTGCAGATAAAGAACTGGATTGACCCATGGCATAGTTTCATAACTACAGCTAAATGGATCTTTAAACAAGTTATTTGAAACCCTCTGATGGATGTACTGCAGTAACCCTTAAATTTGGTTGAGTAACTGAGTTGGTATTTGCTGTTAGGTAACTGCAATATTTAGAAAATTCTAGGTATTTTCTAGAGATATTAAAGAACAAAAAGAAATGCAGGGGAATGCTGAAAATGCCTCACTCGTGATATCTGCTTATCTGATCATAAAAAATTTGGATGTCATGCTAAACAGACCACAGACCACAATTCAAGAGTTATTAAGCCACTGGGTCAGGAAACAGCATGTTGGCTTGCTCATAAGAAAACACATTTCTTGCAGATATCTAGCTGATTATGAGATCTGAACATGCCTGAAGTTTAGATGCAAAATGTGTTTCAATACATATCCCCAGCCCAAACATGAAAATTGTGATAAAATAGAGTTTTTTGTCTGCTATGAAATCTAAGCTGTCAATGAAATCTCAGAAACTTGTTTTCAAGAATCATATCCCACATTTATAGGCTAAGAACATTTACCATTTCATCTATTTTACATGTCCAAATGTGAGTGGCACTGATGTGTAACCAATCAGTACTACTACACATGGGAAAGCTGTCAGCAATCCAGGGGGTGTCTCAAGTTTTGAAGAAATAAACGCACACACACACACGAAAAAAACAACTAACTTGTGGAAGCAAAAGCAATTTGATGAAGAATTAGCATGCTCAGTGGTTAGAACATGTTTGCTGATTGTTAGGGAGAAGTAAAAATGGAATGATCTCTACAAAAGAACATTTTCTTGCATGTTTTTTGCCTGGGTTATTTAACCTCTTTACTAGACACATATCTTGTTGGCTCATAGTCATTATCTTGGCTTTTTGTCAGAGTTTTATAATGCATGAAAATGTAAGTGATGCCATCACTCAAAACCAAAATGCATATTTTCTGTGCAAACTGGATCCAAGGTATTTTGCTACCATAGACAGGCCAAGATACAACATTCCTTAGCAACTGAAGTCCATTCCACATACATCTTCCTCACTCCCTGTCAGTAAAATATAACAATAACAAATGAAGTAATAGAAAATTTGCTGCATGTTTGCTGCATTTGATAGCTGAAGTAAGTATCACAAATGTTATATTGGTAACATTTTCATAGTGTCATGAGAAATGTAGAAAATGTTTTGGAAAACTGGTTGTGAGCACAGTTGTAAAAGTGTAGCCCATAGAAAGGCCTTTTCAAAAACATTTTTTTTCCAAAAGTGTTTTCAGTGAGTTTTCTTTTTGAACTTTATTGCATGGGGCTTAAACTGTTCCCCAGCGTGTTCTAACGTGGGTTGCGCGGGGTGTGCACGGCAACAACGATGGCACCAGATGGGGCCCAGAAAATCAACATTACCACACGGGGGCAACGCCGCCACCACTGTGCGTTCTCCATCGCGTCCCAATTCGGTTCCAGAGGGCACCCTATTCCTGGGGACGCTTTTAACAGTTCCCAGAAATGGCGCCCTCTGGACCGAATTGGGACGCGATGGGAACGCACGGCACGCGGTGTTTCCCCCATCAGTAAAAGTTTGTGTTCCTGGGCCCCCCCCCCCATCACGGAGCCCATCCTAGTTCCGTGCCACGCCCCGCGCGCCCCCGTTTAAGAACGCGCTGGGGAACGGTTAAGCCCCATTCAATTAAAGTTCAATTTCTTCGCACATGAATCAAAGTGATTTCCCAAGAATACTCTTTTACGCATTCACACATACCTTCTTACATCTGCTGTAGTAGAAACATTTGTGTTGCCAGCGCTTGGGAAAAACATGTTACTTCTAACAAGTTACTTTGGTAACAAATTACTATTTTCAGTAACAGTGTGGAATGGCCAGGGCCACAATTCATTACTTCTCATATGACATAACAGATCTGTTTGTTATTAGTTATTGAGCATTTTGACTCATTCTGAACAATGAAAGGGAAAGTAAGAATGCTCACATGGGTCACCACCCATTTACCCCTTCTTTGTTGGGTATAGTATGGCCAGTGAGGGGGCAGCATAATGAAACAAGGAATGGAGGGAGATGAAGAGAGAAAATGAGAAGACACATGGAAATCATGAAATACACTGGAGATTCAGGGTGGTTGGAAATTTTACTTCAAAATAATAATAATAAATCTGCCTTTTCTGCATTCTTCCATTCTCCCTCAATGAAAGAAACTGCTGCTGCTGCTGAAAGAGACAGAGTGAGGCAGTGTGAATGGATTGGTGGTGGGAAGGGTCCTACCTTGCCAGGGTAGCTGCTCCAAATAGAAGCACTGGAACGTTCAGGCTTGATGTGAGCTGTGTGTGAGAGTGGGAGGAGTGAGGGATTTAAGGAACAGAGTTGTTCCTCTGTATGCCTCACAGATGAAGTAAACCAAAGCATATTTTCCCATAGATTTCAATGGCACACAAGTAACAGTAATGATCAGGTGTTAGTAATGATTTACCCAGCAAACTACTTTCTGGGCTGTAGTAATAATACATAATGGCCTGGTGGTTGATCAGAGTAACAAGTAACATAACTTGTCAGCTTTGAGTCCCAATTTTGGGGGGAAAGCAGGATATAAATAAGAAGAAGGAGAAGAAGTTGTCAACTTCAGCTTATGACAACCTTATGAATGAGAGAGGTTTATTGCACAGCAGTTGCAGAACTGGAATGGAATGGAACAGAAGGGAACAGAATGGAACATAGGGGAAGCATTTGTTATCGTGCGGGAGAATGCCACCGACGCTGCTTGGAGTCCCCAATCCATTCCCCAACCATTCCATGGCAGACAATTTTGAAGGACAAATATGAACAGTTCTTCAAAATCGGCTACTGTGGAATGGCTGAGGAACAGATTGGGGACTCCCGGCAGCATCGGTGGTGTTCTTCCATGAGATAACATATGTTTTCCCCCTGTTCCTTTCCGTTCCTGTTCCTCAGAGGGGCATGTGATAAGCTTAAGAGACTCCAAGTCAATCTATCATCAGTAACCTTGCTCATGAAAGGCCTTCTCATATCTTGCAGACTTGGGGCAGTAGCTTCCATGACTGAGTCTATCCATTTAGAAAAGCTAGTTGTGTTTTGTTTTTTTAATTACATTTCAAGTTCTGTGTTTTGAAGGCTGTGTGCACATAATTTGAGAGTATTTCTACATGTATATTTATATCTATAATTGAAACTATTTGATTTTAAGGAAATAATGTGTTTCAAAGAGGTTTTAGAGATATGTTGCCTTAATATCAAATACATAGTAAATGTATTTTTGTCTGTTTTATAATAATCTCTGAATAAGGCAAATTGGTGATAAGGCTAAACTGTGTTGGGCTTTTTAAGAAATAAATGTTTTTGGACCATTGCACAGCATGTGGGACTTTGTCTCCTTTCATTCTTCCACTGATGGAAGGAGGGCAATGAGGGAACCAACCTGACCTCCCTGGGGAGGGAGTAACAAAGTCTAGGACAACTGAGAGGTCCATCTTCCTTGTTCCCATCAAACAAGCCTGAGAAGGTGGTGGAGCAAAAAGAAGTGACCTTTCAACAAATCCTGAAGCTCTAATGGGCTCATAAAGGGAGATACTGTCCTTCAAATAGCCTGGATTTAAGCTGTATAGGGCTTTATAAGTCATCATAAGCACTTTGAAATGTGTCTGGAAATGGATCAGCTGCCAGCTGGGCTGCTGCAACAAGAGATTGTGTTCTTCCTGTACACAGCCCCAGTTAGCAATCTGCCTGCAGCTCTTTTCACCAAAGGAAGGCACTCAGAGGTTCATGCACTGCAAAGGTAAGAAAAAGACATGTATGAAGAATTCAAGTGCAGGATGTAAGGACAGTTGTTTGAAGAGAGGGTTAAAATAAACACTTTTTCTAGAGCATCTGAAGCAATTTTAAAGAGCAAACCATAGTATAGGCAATTAATGATATAATAAAACGTAGAATCTGTCTTAACCTGAGCACCAATGAAGAACACAAATGAAAGAAAATCAAAACATATAAGGTCTATACAACTTCCACAGCACACATTTACTTAAGACACAGAAAAACAGTATGAATTTAAACGTACCTAATCCTGCCTGTAACACTCAACACATCCTGGGTATAATATATGTGTGTGTGTGTGTGTGTGTGTGTGTGTGTGTGTGTGTAGTGTCTGTTGCAACAACATCAACAAAGATTAGCTTCTCTACCAAGCAGGTGTGAGTTTTACAGTGCAGAGACCATCCATTTTTATTTTTTTTTGGAAATTTTTTAAAAATTTAAAATAGCACCATAATGCCTTGCTCCACCCTGCATTGTCTTTATACCACTCTCCCCCAATTCTTTAATCTCTGCATAATTGTTGTTCCATATGTTGATTCTGCAGTACTGAATAGCAGTCTGCCATCTAACTCAGCACCACAACACAGCTTGGAATGTTTACTATGTTTGTCATTTAATTCTTTTTGTAGTGCATCTAAAATATTTCTACTTTACTTTTCTGAAACCCAACGAAGTGGGTACAAAAATGTTTTTAAAAATCATGCAGAAAAACAATGAAACAATAGTAACAAAATAATGCCAAGCTTGAAAGATGTGTTCTGAACCCATCTTGAGCAAAGTTTGCTTACCACTTGCAGCCCCACAGTTGGATGTTTGGATCTGACAATCCTTTTGTTTTCTCACCCCCTTTAAATTTGTATTAACAAGCTGGGTATGCCTTTTACTCCTGGCTTTCCCTCCCATCTGATAGCTTCACAAAATCTTCTTTGACTTATCTTAATTTTTGTCATAAATAAATTCATCAAAATAAGTTCACCAAAACACCACAAACCTATGCATGTCTGCACACAAGTAAGACCTGCTAAGTTCAGGGGATTTTATTGATGGGAAATTATATATAAGAACCCAAGGATCCATTAAAGTCAATAAATTATACATACTTGACCAATGAAAATAGAGTGACAATATGAGAACAATATCCTTTATAGATCAACATTCTGACTCATGTGTTTATTTTGATTTTATTAAATTTTACCATTTTGTATAAATATTTCCTGAATTATAAATAAGGTAAGTAAACTCCAAACTTTTTAGTAAACCAAAACGTTAATTTCTCATTGCATAGTTGATGGTGTTTCTGTGTTTTCCAGTGCTAAGCAATAAAACTTTTAACAACCATTAATAGATTCCATATTTTCTGAGTTCCTGGACTTAACCTCCTTCCAACTGTCATCTTCTGGCCTTAGAGGGAGCAAAAGGACAGGCCCAACGCCATCGGACCCAGCCTCGATTAAGAAGAAGAGCCCTCCCTCCGGTCCATCTGCCTTGGTCCAGGCCTCAGAGGGAGAGAAGAATGCTGGACCTGAACCCCTCCCCCCCACCATTCCCTTCTCCTTTTGTGTCGTGTCTTTTTAGATTGTAAGCCTGAGGGCAGGGAACCGTCTATTATCCCCTCTGTTGTAATCCGCCCGGATTCCCAGTGATTGGGCGGCATATAAATAAATCCTATTATTATTATTATTATTATTATTATTATTATTATTATTATTAACCTAATTTCAATGCTATACATGCTTACTTCAATTTAATGGTATAGATGTTTACTTAAAGCTAAACCCACTTAGTCCAAGCCAACTTGTTTCAAGGTAAATCTGTACAGGATTGCTTCTTAGCTCAAAAAAGTCAGTATAAGATTAAAACGAGCACAATAATATGCCTTATCTTTTCTGAAATGTGGCTTCAAAACCCATACAATTTTTGGCAGATTCATCAAATGTACATTTAATCTACTTCATTATCTTTAGAGTGCCAGCAATTATACAATAGAGAAACTTGGGCCTTTCCAGAAGGGCCTTTTAGTACATACTGTGTATGTAGTAGGGTTGCCCAGGGGTGTCTCTTTCAGATGCCCCCAACCCTAGTACGTACATAGTACGTATAATATGGCAGCGCCCATTCTACATGGGGCATGGCAGTGTGGCGCGGACGTGATGTCCTTGTGTTGCGGAAGGGCGCCTGTGACACCCTTTCCGCAGCGCAAGAAGGAGCTCCGAAACGGAGCTCCTTCCTGGGTTTGTGGTGCTAGCACAGTCTTTACACAGCTGCGCCAGCATCACAAAAGAGAAAGGGGCTGAGTGGCCCCTTTCTCCTTTCCCCGCCGCTGTTGGGGTGCCCTTGGGGCTTGAAGCCCCAAGGACACCCCTTTCCAGGCCACGGGAAGTGGCCTTTTGCTGCTTCCCGCAGCCTGGAAAAGTGGCGGATCAGGGCCTCAGGGCTGCCGCTGTGGCAGCTTAGGCCCCGATCCATCGGGGAAAGGGGCAGGTACAGGCTGGCCCAAAGGGGTGGTCTGTAACGCGCCATAGTCCTTTAACTTCCAAGTTGCTTAGTGCAACACACCATTTTGTGTAACTTTTCCACAAGGCTGACATGGAGTAACAATTTCACTTCATAGCCTTCCAGTCACAGTCAGATCTGTTTTAGTCACATGCCTGCTAGAGTATGAAGGAATATATAGTCCATCTTGTGCAATATGTCTGGAGGATACAAGTGGGTGAAAGATTCTCTTTGGAATAAATTTATTGTCTAACAGTGCTCCTGAAGAAATGCATAACCAATTCTTGAATGAAATAGATATAGGCCTGGTACAGACAGGCCCTGAATGATGCCCTCGTCACGTGCTAGTGTTGCCTAAGGGCAGAGTGCTCACACGCCCCACAACCCTAGCATGTGACCAGGGCACCATCGCTGCACAGCGCCGTATAGACGGTGGGTGCAGTGATGATGTTGCTGCTGCGCTGATCCAAATGGAGCAGTGCAGCGGCGCCATGTTCGCACCCCCACAGGCTGCTTGCTGCAGCACAAACAGGAGCCGCTTTTTAGCGCTCCTTTTTTGCTGCACAGCAGCACTGCACAATTTGGTTGCTGCTGCTGCACCGCAACAAAAGACAGCCCCAGTCCGTCTTTTCGGGCCCATCTGTACCAGGCCAAAGTTTTTGTTATTTAAATACCAAATACCAAGATTTGTGCTTCTTTGCATGATATCCAAAATAAGTACAAAGAAATGCATCGGGGAAGAACATCAAGTCCTAAGAACAATTTAGCAGCAACTATTTGGTTTCTATTTTTTCTCCTATTAATATGAACTGGTGTCCCCTCTTGAAAGCTTCCTCTACCCTTGTTATAGTTGTTTCCTGAAGATATCACAAATATATCTGTAAATAAGAAAGCTCTTTGAAGAGGTTCTAATGAAAGCAACAGATGGATGGAACCTAAAGTAGAACCTGTTACTGCAATGCACTTCTTTCCACACAAGTACTTTGAATATGTGTGTCATGTATGTCTAGCACAAGGAAGAATTTAACATCGTATTGTTGTTTTTAACAGCAGCCTCGTGTTGAGATTCACATCTAGCCCTAGTTTGTCTCTTTAAATCCACAATCATAAATTATAAGATTGTTATCAAGGAAGTATTCAACCCACACAAACATGTTTAAGATAAAAGTAATCTTCATAACAATCACATTAGCAGCTGCATTGTCAAGAGCTGCACACCTCCTCTTCTACACTTTCATAACTAAAGTTTTTTTTTTTTAAATGTGTAGCTTCCACTCGACAGGCCCTGTTTGCTTTGTTTAGTTG
>NW_024802935.1:6606451-6632090 GCF_019175285.1 Sceloporus undulatus | reverse complement strand
AAGAAGAAGAAGAAGAAGAAGAAGAAGAAGAAGAAGAAGAAGAAGAAAGTTTTATTTATATCCTGCTTCTCCAGAAGGCAGGTTACAATATAAATACATCATTAAAATACGTAGTACATGCATAACTAGAAATTACATAATTCCCTTAACCCCCTACCTTAAAACTAAATAACAACATTATAAAATAGAAGTTAAAATTAATTAAAATAAACATGATTGAGATGAGACATCTTGAGGTAATCAAAGGGCAATCCATATCAGTGAAGCGGGAAGGTGATAGGAAGGTCAGTCAGGGGAGGCCTGCCAGAAGAGATCCGTCTTGACAGCCTTTTTAAAGGTGTCAAGAGTGGTGATATGTCAGATCTCTTCTGGCAGGTCATTCCATAATTTAGGAATGATAGATGAGAAGGCTCTCTGGGTAACTTCAGCCAACCTAGACTTCCTTGGCTGTAGTAAATTCTTTCTAGAGGACCTGAGTGTGGGAGGTGGATTGTATGGAGGAAGGTGCTCCTGCAAGTAAGCTAGACCCAAGCAATGAAGGGCTTTAAACATTATTACCAACACCTTTTACTGTGCCAAGAAACTAATAGGTAGCCAGTGGAGAGATTTTAGGATAGGTGTTATGGGGTCGCCTCTAGATTTTCTGGCGACCAAACTGGCTGCCATGTTTTGAACCAATTGAAGCCCCATGTAGAGTGCATTACAGAAGTCGAGTAGTGAGGTTACCAGCATGTGTACCACCGTTTCTAGGTCCCCCAGCTTCAGGAAGGGCTACAGCTGGCATATCAGCCAAAGCTGATGACAAGTATTGCTGGCCATCACATCTATCTGGGATGACAATTGAAGGCACGAGTCCTGAAGCACTCCCAAGCTGCAGACATAGTCCTTCAGGGGAAGTGTGACCCCATCCAGAACTGGCTGACATATCTCCATACCCAGATTAGAGATCCCTATAGCATGTACCTCCATTTTATCTGGATTCAGTTTTAGGCTGTTTTTCCTCATCCAGTAAATTACTGCCTTAAGATATTCATTCAGAGGAGAGATGCCATCCTTAGTCAGTGCAGCAGTCTGAGACATGGAGAGGTAGATCTGGGTGTCATCAGCATACTGATAACAACCTGCCCCATGACTTGGGATGATCTCCCCCAGCAGCTTCATGAAAATATTAAATAGCATTGGAGACAGAATGGTGCCCTGAGGGACACCAGAATGGCATCTTCAGGGACTCCCTCTTAAAGGAGAAACTGTCTCCAAGCATCATCATCTGGAATGTGCCCGAGAGATAGGATCGGAACCACTGCAATGTCATGACCCTGATACTTAACTCTTTCAAACGTTCCAGAAGGATACCATGATTGATGGTATCGAAGGCCGCTGAGAGGTCCAAAAGTACCAAGTTCACACTTCCCCTGTTGATACCCAGATGGAGATAATCAACTAAGGCAACCATAGCAGTCTCAACTTCATATCTTGTCCTAAGCACATTTGAAATGGATCGTATTACTGTATATTGTTGAGATAATATGTTGGTGAATCAGTCTGATCACCAACAACCATGTCATTCCTGTGTGGTCCCAAATCCAGAGAAACACAACAATTTAGAAAAGTACAATCTGTATAATGTGAAACATGTTCTTACATGTGACATATGTGAGATAACGTATTTTCCTATGGAACATTTGTCTTGTACATAGTAACCAATCTCTAAAGGAAGAAGAGAGCTATGAAAACCTGACTGTACAGTCTAGCTAATTTGTGTTTCACATATCAAAAAATGGATGTTGACAGGGCAAAATTATCCAAAATGATTTAAGGAAAATGGACAGAGGCTCAGCCATGCCTAGATTGATAAAGCAGGAGTAGTGTACATGTAAGTGTACTGTGCAATTTGGTACATATTTTCTCACATTTGCATTGATGGTTAATTGTCTTCACTTTTTTGCACACATTTGCACCTATTCACATGTGTGCACCCTCCATCTGCCAGAAATGTCACCCAGTGCACGTGAAGCAGACAGACAGATGCATGTGTGATAATGAACATTTCTGTTGATGTCAGCAGATATTCCAATAAAGGTCCCAAGGCATTATTATTATTATTATTATTATTATTATTTAGGAATTTAAGAATTTTCCAGGTGGGGGACCCAAAATCCTTTGAATTGCTCGTTGCTGGATCACATTCTATTTCACTGGAATGAGGATGTGTAGACAAGCTCTTAATTGCACATAGCCTTGGATGCAAAAATATTGGCCTGTTTGTGAAAGAAACGTCCATTCTTGGAAGGACACGTTGCACTTTCAGAAGAGATAATCATAGAATCATAGAGTTGGAAGAGACAACAAGGGCCATCCAGTCCAACCCCCTGCCATACAGGAAATCTAAATCAAAGCATCCCCAACAGATGGCCATCCAGCTTCTGCTTAAAGACCTCCAAGGAAGAAGACTCCACTACACTCCAAGGGAGTGTGTTCCACTGTCGAACAGCCCTTACTGTCAGGAAGTTCTTCCTAATGTTGAGGTGGAATCTCTTTTCCTGTAGCTTGCATCCATTGTTCCAGGTCCTGTTCTCTGGAGCAGCAGAAAACAAACTTGTTACCTCCTCAATATGACATCCCTTCAAATATTTAAACAGGGCTATCCTATCACCTCTTAACCTTCTCTTCTCCAGGCTAAACATCCCTAGTTCGCTAAGTCATTCCTCATAGGGCATGGTTTCCAGACCCTTCACCATTTTAGTCACCCTCCTTTGGACATGCTCAAGTTTCTCAACATCCTTTTTGAATTGTGGTGCCCAGCCCTGGACACAATATTCTAGCTGGGGTCTGACCAAAGCAGAATACGGTGGCACTATTACTTCCCTTGATCATGACACTATACTTTTATTGATGCAGCCTAAAATTGCATTTTTAGCTGCTACATCTGTGAGCAAAGCACCCCCCCCTTTAATACAAATTCCCTTTAGCAAATACAAGCATCTTCTGACCACAAAGCAAAAAACTCTGATCCAAGTCATGGTTTGTATTCAAGTATCTGAGAAGTCTGATCAAACAACAAACAGCTTCATTTATATAGAGCTTCATACCGAACTAATAGTGTCTAAGTGATTTACAACTGTAAGCTAATTTCCTGTACAGCAAAGGCATGGGCTCCCCCACCTGGAAAAATTCCAGTGCTCTTCTTTCTCCTGATACTGACCTTGATGCTCATATTTCCTACAAACCCACCAGGATTAGAACTATTTGATGAAGGAACAATCTGTGGATGCATGGTCCAGAATCCTCTCTGGGAAAAACCTGACCCTGCTGGCAGATTATGCAATTCTTTTATTTTTAAAATCACTTTAGTAATCCCTGTCTCACTTCTTTAGTTCATATCAACCCAGTGTGGATGTTGATACATTTCAAACATAGTCTCTAGTCGCAGCCAAACTAATGGATGGATTCAATATTGTGAATATTTCAGCAACTATTTAAGTGTGCATTTTAAATGGAATCCAACATATTCCTCCATTGCAAGTGTTTTAAGTACTAATAAATGTTGTCCAAGCTATCCAGAACTGTGCCCTCAGGTCTGTGAAACAGCTGGCAAAACCTGGTCCAAAACTATTGACACCTTCAATGTAATGTTACAATACACGACATAAAAAACAAAATAAACATTCAGTGGAAATTGTCTATCATACTTCCTCAAATAAACCAATAAAGAAATCTGTTTTAAAATAGCCAGACAAATAGAAGATGTGCCTGCTGCATAATTATTCTAAATACAGCAGATTTCCCAACTCTCCAGTTTTACTAGTTATAAGCAGTGCGGTAAAGTGAAATGTTTAACATTTTAATTTACTGGATGCTGTTATGTGGGAGACAATAATGTAGTGCCATCTTAGTTCTACTGAGTTCCATAGAAATGACTCTGTTTTTTCTATTGAGTAAGCTCTGTGATAGAAAATTTGTAATGTTTGCTTATGCTTGTTACATATTTAACAGATACTGGAAAGAGCAGGAAGGTTCCATGCACAGCAGTAAGGTGGTTTGTTTGTTTTTGTTTGTGTTTTGTCTGTCTGTCTGTATGTTTGTTTGTTTATTTGGTAATGGCCGCTCCACAGCCTCTTTTAAGCAGGATTGAAATTCCTCTTCCTGTAGCGAGGGATTAATCACTCTTCTTACTCACCCAGCCAGTCCCCTCTGGCTGCTTTCATGTAGAAGGCTTTTTCTCTTGTTTCCACCAAACATGCTTAGGAAGGTGGTGGGACTGAGAGAAGTCCCCCTGCTAATAATCTTAAAGAAGATAAATTCATATTTGAAAATACTGTTCTTTGGGGATTTTCTGGTTAAAAAAAACCACCAAACTCACCCCAAAGTCAGTGCTGGAAGTCCTGACAATGTACAGCTGTTTCAGGGTGGGATGGGGTGGTAGTCAACTTGCTGGTATTTTCTGAAAACCCCAGAGTGATCTCAGGTTATTTTGGTATCTGGACATCTGGATTAGGTCCAATTCAACCTGATCCAGTTGTTCACATGCCAAGAGCCAAGTCATTACAGGGCTGGGCTAAAGCTAACAGGATCTATTTCAGCAGGAAGAAATGTAAGGCACTACACTTGGGCAGAAAAAAAATTTAAATGCACAAATGGGAGACACCTGGCTACATAACAATTCACATGCAAGGCATCTGAGTCTTAATAGACCACAAGTTGAACATGAGTCAGCAGTGTGATGCGGTAGACAAGAAAATCAATGTGATTCTTGGTTGCATCAATGGGAGAATAGTGTTTAGACCAAAGGAAGTGACAGTAGCACTGTATTCTGCTTTGGTCAGGCCTCACCTGGAATATTGTATCAAATTCTGGGCACCTAAATTGAAGAAGGATGTTGACAAGCTGGAATGTGTCCAGAGGAGGTTGACCAAAATGGTGAAAGATCTAGAAGCCATGCTTTATGAAGAGCCACTTAGGGATCTGGGTGTGTTTAGCCCGATGAAAAAAACGGTTCAGAGGGGACATGATAGTCATGTTTAAATATGTGAAGGAATGTCATAGTGAAATGGGAACAAGTTTGTTCCCCACTACTTCAGAGACTAGGACAAGGAGCAATGGATTCAAACTACAGGAAAAGAGATTCCACCTAAATCTCGGGAGGAACTTCCTGACGGTCAACAATGGAATATGCTGCCTCAGAGTGTGATGGAGTCTCCTTCTTTGGAGGTTTTAAAACAGAGACTGGATGGTCATCTGTCAAGGGTCCTTTGATTGGGTTGCCTGCTTGGCAATGGGTAGGACTTGATGTCACCTGTGGACTCTGAATTCTATGATCCCAATTCCCCATTCTGAGTAGGACTGGGAAAGGGGATGGTCTATATTTGGAGCCACTGCCATTGGTTCCTCCTGAGCAGGAGCACTGTGTTAAACCTGCCCAGTGCACCACCACTTCTGCTGAGGTCAGAAACTGGTGCCTAGACTCCTGATTGATCACATGCCTGGGTGGCCATTTCTGACCTCAAGAGAAGTGGTGTCACACCAGGCAGATGTTATACAGAGTTCATACCCACTAGGAAGCAGAAGAGGTGGCTCCAGAAACCGCGGATGGGCCAGCAGGGCCAATGCATTCTTGGCTCCACTGGTTTGTGTGTACAACAATGCAGTGCCATGCCAGGTTTGTCTAAGTGAATATGGTCACCATCATGTTCAGTTTGTAGCCAGACAAGGGCCCCATTCCCACTGGGCAAAAAAAGCGGCTTATTTCACTATAATTCTGACTTGGATTCTGACTCGAATTCTGACTCTAATCTGACCCATCGTTCCTATTAAAAACGGGTGCAAACAGACCCGGGTTTGTTTACGCCTGTTTTCGTTCCCATTAGTATTTTCCCTGTGGTAATTTGAAATGGGTTATTTTGCTCCCCGTTCCCATTCCCCTTCTGGAACCTCTTTTTTTAAAAGCAGCTGTCAATCAAGCACTTAAGTGCTTAACATCACAGCCAATCAGCTGCTTAGGCACTTTTCCCCTGCAGGAAAGGGAAAAGGGAGCCTCTATTCACCCCAAATGCCTTTGGGTCCCAGGCTCTTCTGTGTCTCCCCAGACTCCCTGTGGGAAAGAGAGAAGAGGAGCCTCTCTTTGCCCCCAATCCCTTGGCGTCCAGCCTCTTCTGTGTCTCCCTAGACTCCCTCTGGGAAAGAGAGAAGAGGAGCCTCTCTGCCCCCAATCCCTTGGCATCCAGCCTCTTCTGTGTCTTCCCATAATTCCTCTGGGAAAGAGAGAAGAGGAGCCTCTCTTTGCCCCCAATCCCTTGGCATCCAGCCTCTTCTGTGTCTTCCCATAGTTTCTTCTGGAAAAGAGAGAAGAGGAGCTTCTCTTTGCCTTGGAAGAAAATGGTGTTGGCAATGCAGAAAGAGAACAAAGAGGGTGACACCCCCAGGCCAGCCCCTTGAGCACTGCTCCTCCCACCCCCAGGTTCCCGAATCAGACACCCTTTCATTCTCTTTCATTTGCCCCAAATCAGACTCTGTAGGCACAAGAAAATTCACTAAAAAGCCACTATTTTTTTAAACCGGTTTATCGACCTAAAATTTGGATTTTTCAGGATAATTAGATTCAGATTCGAATCCCAATGGGAATGATATTGGAGCAATGTGGGTTGAATGTGCGCTCAAATGGAAATGATGCACCCATGATTCACGTCCTGATCCGCGTTATAGGCCAGTGGGAATGGGGCCAAAGGCATAATGCTCTGGACTTGTCCCAGGTTAAGCAGCTGGTATAGATGTCAGATAGTCTGGCATTACCATGAGAGGCCTTTGCTTTGTCTCTCATTTGCTTCCTTCCTCTCCACTAACCTCAATGAACGTCTACCACCACAGTACTGAATACATAAAAGAAAGCTGAATACACAAAAGGGAAGGAGGGAGGGAGGAAATAGTGGTAATTTCTGTGAGGTGATTTGAAGTGCTTTTAATTCTATTGAAACAAGAGGAAGGTGTTTTTTTTTTCTAAGACAGGGGAAATTTGATTTGAGGTGCAGTTGCACAAATGACTTCATTTCTATTCTAAACATGCCCACTCAGAAGTAAAAACAGAGAAAAAATCCTTTCAGCTTTGTAATTTTCGAGATACTCTAGTGAAAGTAGGAGAACAAGCTGAGGGATGGCTTTAGCATATAGACACATGCTCAGGTATATATCCCTGTGTGAGTCCTTCGGTAGGGCATCATTGCACAGACTGGTGGATATACACTTTACATAATGAAAATTTTCAAAGTCACAGAGGCACTTTCATTTCCTTTCCTCTCTTTACCACTAAAATCTTTTTGACAGGTTTGATCTGTTTGCTGCTCTAATGAGTTGTCTAAAATTAGCAGAATTTTTGCTTTGAAGTTGGAAAAAGGCCAAGCAGTTGCTAGTGTAGTTCTTCTGACTAAGCTTTGGAAGGATAGTATACTGATTAATGTGGGGGATACATTGTTCAGATACAGGCTACACATTACAGCTGAAACGGGGGGGGGGGGGGAACTCTGACATGTAAAGGAGATTGTACTTGCTCAACCTGCAGATAGAAAATGCCATTTTTACAAGCTCCTGTGCATATGTGTAAGGAATGAGTGAGTTGTGGTGAGTAACGCAAAAAAGAAATGAGCAAGTCAGAAGGGAGAGGCTCTATCCCATTCTTTTATTTTAGACAGGGAGTTGTAAATCAGGTGTAGCATGAGTATTCAAAAACATATTCTTGAATAATTGGCTCCAGTTTAAGGTAGGTTTAGCACCCCAGGAGGATCCCTGCACCAAATTAATGCTCCCTGTGAGCCTAAAATTCCTATTAGCTCTCCTACCTTAAGAGTCTGAATTGCTTTAGGGAGAGGATTGCAAGAGGCAGAGAGTTCTCAGTGGCACATGCCAACAACATCTAATGTACAACATGTCTTTTACTTGCTGGAGATCTGGGGGCTTTTGTCCCTAGCAGAAACAGAGGTGCTATGCATCAGTTGCTGCTGCCCCCTGCCAAAGGGATCTATTCAGTATCTGTTACTCTCTCTCCATACACAAATGAACACTTTCCCAAGATAAATACTTTTTCATGTGGAATGGAAGGACGAAAAGAAAAGGGGAGTAGTGAATGCATTCAGCTTTTCTGTTCTTCCAACCAAAAACTCAAGAAGTTCATCAAGGACATTCAGGTGTTCGATTGGAACACTTGAAAAAAAAGAGGTCAATTTAAGGGCAAGTCAATCCTATTCTTCGTGTAAAGAAACATTAAAAAATGCCACCCTCTATCTACAGTCTGAAATAGTACAGTCCATTAATCACCTATTCCCACTGTACACATCTGTAACCATGGATAAATGGGGGGAAGCACTGTGCCTTGAAGAATTAACCCTATATGTTCTGGAAGAGGACAGAGGGATTAAACATGCTCTTTTATAGATGAAGAGACTGCGAAAAAGAACTAAATAGGGCAGAAAAGTATATGTGAGTGTGTGTGTAAGATTCTGAGAACAATTACAGAAATGGTGTTGTGTCAGCAGATAGTGACTGGAATCCAAAATATAGGCTACCAAATATGCTACCAAATAGGGTTTCCAAATTTCATTTGGGGCCATTTCAGTGATGGCGTACAGCCTGAAATGCTGGAAGTCAAGGACTAGGTAGGGAGTCTAAAACAACACACCTATCATGCATCTCGTGCTGTCGGGGACAAGGACCAATTTCAATATGGGCCAATTCAGATGAATTCACACCTGGATGATAGGCAGAGCCATTAAGGGAGGGTGTGGCTTTAATGCCCTCCATAACACGAGACCAGAAGTTTAAAAATAAGCAAGGCCCAATAGGCCCAGCTTTGGCAAGTGATGGGGGAGGAGTCAGTATTTAAGGGCAAAATGCCCCCAATACTGCCTCTTTTCTCTAAAGCAGAGTCATCAATGGACCTTCTGTGGCTACATTTTTCCTTAGGTGTTTTGATCTCATTGGCTTGCTTGGAGCATCTTTGACTGTGGGGAGGGGTTTTGTTGGATGGGGAGGCATGCTGCGTGGCTGCTCTTGCCCTAGCCTGGCCTTGGTTCTCCCTGCTGCCAGGAATGTTTTTTCCTGCCTGGTCCTTGCCCCTGTCTGGTCCTTGCCTCTGGGCAGTGCAGGCTGTGCACTAGGGGTATTTGTTTTGATGGCGGCCACCTGCTTGGTCCTTGCCTCCCGACAGCACGAGATGCATGTCAGGTGTGTTGTTTTAGACTGCCCACCTAGTCCTTGACTCCCAGCATTTCGGGCTGTATGCCAGGAGCGTTTCTTTTATTGGTGCCCCTGTCTGTCCTTGCCTCCCATTGCTGCACCCAGACTGATTCGTTTTGGCCCAGTTTGTGTTTCTTGGCCTCCTCATGGCCAAAGATGTTGGGTGAGCTGGGCATCCCCTTCTTGGCCCCAGCCTGAGCCCCAAACAGCTCCAACACATGGCTTGTTATGGTGCTGTGAGGAGTGAGCTCTAATGGTGTGGGAGGTGCACTGGGTGCTCAGCCTGTTCCCGGGTTTTGTTAGCAGTGCAGGCATGCGCTGTGTACCTAGTTGCTCCCACCGTTGCCTGAGGGAGCACCCTGGATAGTTTTTTAGCCAGCTTTTTCATCGACTGCATGGGGTGTGCAGGGGGACTGGTGTTAGTTGTCAATTTTCTTGGCTCTCCTGGGGCCTACTCTGCTCCGTCCCAACACTCTCGGGCATCATTTTGGGGCAGACATTTTAGTATACAATCACTCTGGTGACCATTTTGTGGCACAGTCTCTCAGCCTCACAGTTGACCCACCTTGTGTGAATACACACACACACACAGGTACAGTACACCCTTGCTTTACGCGGGGGATCCATTCCAGACTCCCCCGTGTAAAGCAAATTCCGCCTATGCTCAAGCCCCATTTAAATGAATGGGGCTCGTGCATGTGGCGGCACAGCGGTGCACATGCACCAAAGGCCCACACCCCCATTATTCTCTATGGGACACACCACCCCTTCTTCCCGCGTGGCTTTCAGCGTATGCTGAAAGCTGTATAAAGTGCGGTCATGTATGACGCACACACACACTTTGGCACAGGGATATTTTGTACGGTGGACCCTTGTTATCCTCCAGGGTTTGGTTCCAGGAACCCTTGTGAGTAACAAAATCCATTATTCACAAGGAACCCTTGTGAATAACAAAATCCATCTATTAAATACAGTGTCTTAGAAAAATGGTGTCCCTTATATAAAATGGGAAAATCAAGGTTTGATACTTGAAATGTATACTTTTAAAAAAATATTTTCAAGCTGTGGATGCTTGAATCTGTGTATAAAAATTCCATGTATAAGGAAGGCCAACTTATCTTAATTTATACATATTACACCTGTGCCTATAGCAGTTCATACTTATATTTCTCTTTCCCTTATCTACCAGTTCCAAAGCAAGTGTCTTCATATAAATTTGGTCTCTCACAACAGCTCATTTTCATAATGCCTTCCAAAAAAAGGGAGTGGTAAATCGAAAGGAAAGACACCCGCCAAAAAGGTGATGCAGAAACAACCATCTCCCATTCACTCTGACCCATCTGATAATGAAAGTGAGATGGTTGCCAGGGTGGCAATATTGTCCAAATTAGAATGCCCTGAAAAGGTTCATGTGGACAGATTAAATTCTAAGCCACATGAGTCTAAACAGATGACAAATGAGTCATTTAATGCTATGGTTTTGTCCCATTTAGAGGCCCTTGACAGAAATTATCAGGACCAGTGACAGGAAGTAGCCATTTAAAATGTGGTCTCTCAGGTTGGGTTGCCATAATTGTCCACTATTACCAGGGACAAATTGTAGGACAAATTTGAGACCAAACTGTAGGACAACTGCAGGACAAAACTCAGCCCAAAATGTAGGACATTTAAGGTCCTACATTTTCGGAAATGTCCTACATTTTGGGCTGAGTTTTGTCCTGCAGTTGTCCTACAGTTTGGTCTCGAATGTTTGGGGTACTTGGGGGGGATTATAGACTCAGAAAATGGCATTTTTTAGAAAATGGAAAATACTGCGTTTAACAAAAATAGCCTCAGGTCTGTCCTCCCCTGAGTTGAAATACCATCTTCCTTTGAGTTTGTATACTCTCTGTGTAGCTTGCATAGACTGACACACGAAACAAGTGGAACAAAGATAATAAAGAATAAATAAAGTCACCTTGATGCCCTTGTTGAGAGAAAGCTACAGTTTAAATTAAGCAAACAAATAAATAATAAATGAGAAACAACATGGATTGAAATCAAATTCAAAACATTGTGACCAAAATGGTGGGTAAGAGAAGGTGCTAAGAAAAGAAGCATTGTCATTAAATTGTTATTATTAAGCAACAGAATGGAGATGAACATATAAACTCATGCAAATAAATTTGAGTAAAGAGGAATGGGACTGGATTGCAAAGCAATATGGAAAGGAGGATTTAAACTTGGTTACTGGTAAGATAAGGTGAAAGAGATAAAGAGATGGAACCAAAAAACTACACTTCCATCAAACTCTTTTAAAATTTTTTGAAGTATTGTACTGTTGGCAGATTTAAAAGAACTCAACAGAATAGGTATGATTTCATGTGAACAGATCACCTACTCTTTCCACAAGCATTATGGCTACAGGGCGCTGGTGAGATTCTTGCCTTGCATTGGAAACTAAAATTGTCAAAGAGTAAAGTCCATCACTGCTGCTCACCTGTTGTCGCTGCTGCTGCTGCTGCTGCTGTATGCCTTCAAGTTATTTCTGTGTTACAACAAACTTAAAGCAAAAATATCACAGGGAATTCTTGGCAAGATTAGTTCAGAAAGGTTTTCTGTTCACCTACCTCTGAGGCTGGGGCAGTGTGACTTGCCCAATAGCTGATAGGGTTTCAATAGCTGAATGGGGATTCAAACCCTGATTCCCAAGTCATAGTTCACACTCCTTAGCCTAGCAATTTTCCTATGCAGTGCTTTGGAAGCAAATTGTTGAGAGGTGTTAATTTAGATGCCATTGAATGACAAATTAATCCAATTTTCAGGAGTCATTTTGAACTGATCCAAGACAGATTGGTTCAAATTGATCACTTGAGAGTATTTGGGTAAATATTAATGAAGAAAGAAAGAAAGAAAGAAAGAAAGAAATGCAGAATTGTGGTAGAAGTTTATCTCAAGCCACCAAACCAAGAAGAGGTGGTGGATGATGTTTTTCAGTAACAAATATTGAAAAGCTCAAAAATCAGAGCAGAAATCAGCTCAGAGATCAGAAATCTCCATGATTCAGATTTGATTCACTTGGAATCACTCCATGATTTGAATCACTCCATGATTCACTTGGGGTTCCATCAAGTGACTGCAAAGCCTATTATTAATATGGGGGGAAAGGAATGACGTAGGAGTAACCTCTGACTATTCTTTGCCTAAGAAAAATGAGAAAATTCATGAGATGAATATAAGTCAACAGACACATTGAAACACATATACACAAAATTAAGTTCAGGAGCTATATGACAAAGAGATACTAACTAAACAATATAGCACAGCTATTAAAAAAATTGGAGATGCTGATCAGGACATAATGAACCTCTGTACAAACTCTCAAATGACTCCAAAATAGAAGCAGACACACACAAAGGATCAGGAAGTTTTTTGGTCACTTCCCAACTTCTTGTGGGGTTCAAGTTCTCCCTCAGACATGGGAAAACCCTAGGTTACCTTGGGCAAGTTGCATACTCTCAGCCTCAGAAAACCCCATGATAGTTTCACCTCAGGATCACCAGAAATTGGAAATGTCTTGAAGTGTTTTAACTGTTTTTAATCATTTTTCAAAATGCTATTGTTGCTTAATATTTTTTTAACTTTTGTAAATTAACATTTTGCTTATATTTTAAAAATTATTGGAAGCTGCCTTGAATCTCAACTTGGGATATATATTCAATCAATCAATCAATCAGTCTAGTTCAGAGTAGTTTTCCCTTCAAATAGAGATTGGCAGAAAACTACACCTCATGAGGATTCTTGCAGCTGAATGAGAGTTTTTTCCCTCTGAAAATATCTGAATTTTGAAGTTAGGAGGTTCTGGGAAAATGCCAAATTGTCCCAAGGACTACATGAGATCTCCAAGATAGCATGTGGACTATTGTCCGTACAAAATGCACTACTGCTTTAAAAGAAAAAAGGTACAATCTATCCTGATGTATTTCACAGCTAGATGTGCAAGAACTTCCTTGACTGTTAATGATCTAGCTGATGATGTGGACATAGGTGGAAATGAGCAACTTTCATGAAAGCAGCTGCATGGAATGGATTTATTTAGTTTCTTTACTCCATAGCAGGCAGGAAGGCAGTCTTCTGATTATGATACACATGAGATTGCAATTTTGCGAAACATTGTGGCTATTGTTTTCCAGATGAGAGGCAGAGAGGCATAGTGAAAGACTCCCAGAAACAGTGCAGAGCTCATTATGCAGCACAGCATGATTATTGGTAGGATTAATTATTGCTTTTATCCTGCTTTAAAGAGGCGAAATCGGTAGCAATAGAGTATTAGGAAAATTTTGATGTTCTTTTGAAATGAGAGAACACTGATGATTATTCCAGTTTTCCAGGCGATAGGCCCCTGGGCTGAATCCTCCATTGCCTGCTACACCAATTCCTCCAATGCACATTTTAGTTAATGATGCAGCCCACTGGTCCAGACAGTAGGGTCAATAGACTGCAGCGCTAAATTAAGCAGGTCTTATTCCCCATATCCTCTTTACCAAATGAGCAAAGGGATTAATTCAGGACAGAGCACAAGAAAACAAAAGAGTCCAATTTACTACTTCTCCTGTTAGTTTCTAGCCTCTTAGGTGACAATTTTATTGAATGTGGATTTCACTTTAGCCCAACATGCACTACTTCATTCACAAGTCATTAAAAAACCCTCTGGAAAAAATATTTGTTATCTTTTCACACAGTCGATATCAAAAAGGCAATAAAAAGAATAAACAATGCAGCCCAAAGTGAAAAAGCAGGGAAATGCACAGCAGAGGTTACTGTTTCTGTTTTTACCTCAACTGTGGGGCTGAGAATTGTAGAGGGTTTGACCAACTGTAAGGAATTAAGATATTTTCACAAAATCAACCTCATATTGAGAAAACATGAAACCACAATTCCATAATATGTACATTAAGTAAAATGCTGTAGGAGACCTGTTTTCAGACTCAGCAGGAACACCAGCAGGACTCAGTTTTAAACTGCAGTGAATCATTTAATTGAGTATCAGCCACCTTTGCCCATTAGGTGTGAGAAATGACAGCCCAATTAAGTGATGTACTGTAGTGGCAAACAGAACTAGGAGCTGTATCCAGTTCCTCCAACTCTTATGAAAAAAGAAGTGTCAATTTCCTTTGGGACTGTGAGACAAGATCCCTAAAACACTCCAGAAGGAGATGGCAGAAGAATACAAACCATTCATTCCTCGTGTTCTAAAACAGATGGGGAATTCAAATACAGGTAATTCATTACACAAAAGTAAGGCTCAGATTTGCATAGGCATCAGATTCACTCTAGTCATAGACCCTTGATATGCTATTACAGACTATTAGTTGTATTTAATTTTAAAGACTATAGTATGTACAGACTATTTAAAAACTCAGACCATATGATAGATGATTTTTAACATGCCAAACATATGCCATAGCGAAGAATTTTAAGGCACAGTACGTATAGAAATGTTCTTCGTCTTTAATTGTTACTTAGTCCAATAGATACTCAGCCCCATAGTTATGTATACATTGCATTCATCTTAGCATTAAGCCAGCTGGAGAATGTCAAAGATTGGTCAGACACAGCATTCTGCTTTGGATTGGCCAACTACTGTCTTCAGAAAACCTGGGATCAAAAGTAAGGATAGAAGGAATATTCAAAAATACATTCTTTGAGTGTCAGGAAATCTTGAACATGAGAATGTTTGACTGATTAGAATTTTCACAGATTTATTCTGGGATTTATTCTGGGGGGAAATCACTTGTGTATATTCTTTCTTTCTTTCTTTCTTTCTTTCTTTCCCTTTTGGCAGAGAAAACAGGGAATTTTTCACAAAATAAGTCCTGAACTGTGCAGTTTTCTCAGTAATTGGTATTAATATTCTACTGGAGTCCCCCCCCCTTTCTGACTGGTACTTGTACACATAGTGGGAGAAATGTAAGGTAGGCAGAAAAAATGAAATGCATAGATATAGGATGGGTGACACCTGGCTTGACAACAATAAATGTGAAAGGGTTCTCAGAGTCTTAGTAGACCACAAGCTGAACGTGTCAATAGTGTATATAGTTGAAGGCTGCTCAATAGGAATAGTTTAGTGTCTACTAAGTATTAGATCGAGGGAAGTAGTAGTACCATTCTATTCTGCTTTGATCTGACATCACCTGGAATATTGTGTCCAGTTCTGTACACCAAAATTAAAGAAGGATGTTGACAAGCTGGAGCATGTTCACAGGAAGCGGACCATGATGAAAGGTCAGGAAGCCATGTTCTACAAGGAGTGGGTTAGGGAGCTGTATAGGTTTAGCCTGGGGAAGAGAAAATTAAGGGGTGACAGGATAACCATGTTTAAATATTTGAAATGGTGAAATATTGAAGAAAGAGCAAGCTTATTTTCTGCTTCTCTGGTAACTAGGGCATGGCAGCACATGGCTTCAAACTACAAGAAAAAAAGCTTCTACCTAAACATTAGCAAAACCCTCCTGATAGTATGAGCTGTTTGACAGTGGAACATTCTGTCTCAAAGTTTGCTGGAGTCTCCTTCTTCAGATATTTTTAAACATAAGAGTTTATCACACAAGGGAAATCCTGTGCAGAAATGGGGGGTTAAATCAGTAAAAGCCCACAAAAGTGGGTTGATTTTTACACTATGTCATTGCTAAAAGTTGTTTAATCTGAAAGAAAGTAGACAGAAAGTAGAGAAAAGCCACTCCTTTTGGGAAAATCCCAAAAGTAAAAAGGAGTGGCTTTTGTTTACTTTCCATTCGGGTTGACACCAGTTTAACAACGACTTGTGTGAAAATCAACCCACTTTTGCAGTTTTTCCCCCCAGCTTTTAAATCCCATTTTTGCACGAGATTTCCCCCATATGATAAATTCCATAGGCTAGATGGCCATCTACTGGGAGCGTTTTGGATGTGTATTCCTGCATGGCAGGGGTGGCCTTTGTGGTCCCTTCTGATGCTATGATTTTATTATTCTAAAGCTGAAATTCCACATAGCCTTAACAAACTCACTATGAATTTACCAACTATTAAAGCCATCTAAGCTATTGCCATATCCTCTGGCAGCCTATTCCATTTGCATTAATTATGTGTTGCATGAAGAGGAATTTCTTTTGTCTGTCCTGAATCTACTGCCAATATTCCCTTCACGTTGCTACAGCCTCTTCAAGTTTCATCTCAGGACAATATAATGGGCTAATGATGACATCTGATCAAATAATCTCATTGGAGTGATGAGAGGACAATTACAAAAAAAGGATAATGAAAGTAACATCACAAAACAGGCTATAGAAAGTTTCTCAGCTACCCCTATTCTGTATGTGATGAATTGTTATGATTCAGATCACACTGGAAGAATAAAACACCAAGCAAGCATTTGAAGACCTTAGTATTAGATAATGGCTGTCACTTTCTCAGTAAGATTGCAACTGTTATACTGGAGTGAGAACCAGTAAGTTTTTTTCTAGATTCATTCTCCATGGGATATCCTTGGCTAAGAGACATGAACATTACTTCCTAGAGCCACTTTAAAAAAAAAAAAAAAAGAAAATTAATATATTGCTCACTATTTTGCATTTGATTTGATTCCTGTAATTACCTTCACAATATTAAGGGCTGAGAACTTTCAAGAGGAGGTTGCCTTAGAAAAATAATGCTACCGGAAATTTTATCTTTCTTTTGCTTTTAATAAAAATGCATAAGCATGGCTTGGAATAAAATATATTTCACATAATTTAAGAAAGCCTGCAAAGGGCATTAGAAGTGGCACCAAATGAACAGAATCCATTCCAAGTTGGTTTCAGTTCAGTGCCACTTGGGTGGCTGTTTCTTTTAAATCTGAGGGCAATAGGAGGTCTACAGCACTAGAAATGCCAAATTTACATTCTTCTAGTATCTAAAACCTTTGTTAAGAGCTTGTCCTTCTTTTTTATTCTCTGCACTGATATTTTTAAAATAATGAAATTAAAAATTTTGCTTCTAGACCCAGCCTTCTGTCATGGTGTGAATGTTGAACTAGGACTCTGGGATTTGTAGTTTTGTGAGATATTTCGCCTTCTGGTGCTACACAAACCTCCATAGCATTGAGACATGGCAATTAAATTGGTGTCAACCTGGATTATTTCTGCAGTGCAGATACAACTTGCATCTTCAGACTGGTTGCACATTAATACATCTTTGTAAATACCATTAAAGTGTTTTTGTTCTCTTATACCTTATATTCCTTCTCCTGTACCCAATGTAAAACAGCTTGTTTGGAATTCCAGTCAGTCAGCAGTGGCATATTTTCATGGATGTACAGATCAAAGTTTTCTGTTTCTGTATACACCCAAGTCTGCTTTTTCTTTAGCTTCAGGCATTTCTATTTGCATCTTTTCTGTTATACTGCATGCCTATGATGACAGTATGATGCACTAATCTTATCTGTCGGTGCCATTATTAGTGTTAAATGCATCTCTTTAGGAGCCAATGTGTAATGTAGTGGTTGTGTTTCAAAAAAAGAAAAGACACTTGTTCTCATGAAATTTAGACTATAGTCCCTTAAAAGATCCAGAAATAAATAACAAAAATTAATATTGATTCTACTCCAGTGTTTGAACCATTAATACCCAAGAGAGCACCAGAGCATGAATATGTACATAACACATCCATCTTATACAATGCAAGAGATAACTAGATTTATGTTCTACAGCTTGTGGCAAAAATGATTCCACAGTAATATTGCTTCTCTAGTGCTGTTTACATGTTGTATTTCCAGAAAACAACTGCTAGAATTTATTTTCCTGTTTACTGTGTCCCAAGTCCATGCAGGTTATTTTTTTCCCTAAAGAATTTCAAAGGTTGTATAGTTGACCCTACAGGCCAAATGTAGGGTTGTTGAGTTTTTAACCAACCAAAACAATCTCTGTGGGGAGTCTATCTTACTTTCTTTTATAATTGCTGTTTTTTGAAGTTGCCACATGATGTGTGTAATTAATTGGAATAGCTGTAAAACCACTCTCCAAGGGGAATAAAGATTCTATTATTATGACTGAAAATTGTGTTAGGAGACACCAAAGCGAAAGCAAAGGCTTAGCCTTATGATTAATATGAATTCTAACCCAGTAAATGAACTTTGGGATATTAGGTTATGTTCTTCACTTATTTCTTCTTCCTTTTTTGTCCACAAATTTAGGTATTAGCCCCTGCCATTACTAGTGAGGATTTTTGTTTGTTTGTTTGTTTTTGGATGTGGTAATAAGTATTTATGTGTTTGCCTTTTCATCTTCACTGAACAACTCCTGATTTACCAATAACATTTTTCTTCACGTCTTAATCTATCAGGATTAATTCCAAGATACCAGTTTTGGTGACAATGTTATACATTTACTATTCTATCAATGTTTTAACAAAACGAAAACAAAAAATGGCAAGATGGGATTTATCTATTTATTTTAAAACATGCAAAATATTGAAATACTTTTGTTAAATGTCCAACATTTTCATTTCATAAATATGTGAAGTGGTTCAAAATCGTCTAAAGAATTTTCACTGAGAGGTTCCAAAGAGAGTTGGAATGGAATCGGGAAAGGTATAGTTAGACAGCAGTACATTTCTTAGATCTTTGTCACAGTAAGACTAGCATTCAGTTATAAATATAATTAACTTACATCAATGGGTCATAACCTCTTCATTACCAGGGATCCTCTTTAAATGTATTTTGTTGCTGTGGACTCACAAGACTTAATTCAAGATTTTAAAATCAACATCAACCACAACAATAACAACAATAACTGAGCACAGAGCTATTAACAATCACATCATCCGTCAAATCTTTCCTACGAGGCACCAGAGAAGGAGGGAAGACTTCTCTCCTATTTCTTCCCACCAATTGCAATTGGAGTGGATTAAATGACAATGCACAGGCCCAGCTAGCCAGCCAGCATTTGTCTTGATTCCTGTCATGTAGCCACCGCACTCTGGCTGGAGGCAGTAACTGTACAGAGGCTATGTGACAAAAGCCAAGGTAACAGTTAACTGGCTGGGCCCAAATGTTGCTATTCAGTCTGCTCTTAGGTTGGAGCAGATTGAACTCTGTTCTCCAGGGGATCTTGAAGCACTGTCTAAAAAGGGACTTATGCACATAGCAAGCAATAGCAAGTACATTTCTATACTGCTTATCAGTGAACTAGCACTCCCTAAACAGTTTACAATGTGTAAGACAATGGAAGGCAAGAACATGGAGGGCAGTAACTCTGCTCCCCTAATAGTTTTTAGCTATAAGATTCTATGGTGCTATGAGGCTATCATGTCCCTCATAATTTTTTTATGGGATCTGAAATGAACTCGAAAGTAAAAAAAAAGAGAGAGAGAGAG
Source organism: Sceloporus undulatus (assembly GCF_019175285.1). NCBI lineage: Eukaryota > Metazoa > Chordata > Lepidosauria > Squamata > Phrynosomatidae > Sceloporus > Sceloporus undulatus. Next base: position 6,612,504 of record NW_024802935.1, on the reverse strand, counting down.
AGAGAGAGAGAGAGAGACGCAGCAGGGGATGGGGCAGTTGAGGTCCAACAGGGCAGCCTCATAGTAAGACAGAGGCTTTGTGGTACCAAAGCAAGAAAGCAAGGTATGGGGCTGTTGACAGAAAAGTTGGCCGGGAGAGGGGAGCAAGAAGAATGCAGGACAGGAAGACAGTGATGGAAGAGCTGCATCATGTGTAAATATCCCAGTTAATTCTAAATACTGTATATACACATGTATAAGTCTAGAAATTTAGGTCAAAAAATTGACCCCAAAAACCTGACTTGACTTATCCACAGGTCAAAATAAGTACTTTATCTTAATACTTATTTAACAGAATGAACCATCTCCTGGTGAAACAGGTATAATCTATCCTGGAAGCACTGGCGTTCCCCTCCACTCTCTGATCCATCCAGCCTTAAAAGTGAGCACAAAGAGTTATGTCTCCTGAAATTTTGCTTTGCTTCATCCTTTAGATTTTTTGTTATATGTCCCTAAATTTTACCCTTGACTTATCCACGAGTCATATAAAAATCCATAATTTTGGCCCCCAAACTTGCCCTCAATTTATACAGGAGGTCGACTTATAGTTGAGTATATGTGGTAGGTTAGTGTAAAGTTTGCATCACTGTTGAGGAAGGATGCCAACCCTTGGTTTGCTTGCTTGCTTTGTGTGTCCATCTGCTCTTTCTTCTTTCTTTCTTTTTTCTTTCCCTCCCTCCTTCCCTTATGAAGAAAGCAAAACAAGTTAAAATATTTCTGATAGGAGACTGGACTGCTCCCAGCTGTAAAGGAGGAGAGGGAGAGAATGAAAGAGAGAAGGGCAAAGGCTGGCTGGCTGGCTGGCTGGCTGGCAGCTCCATTGTCACTCAGCTGCTCAGTTTGTCTCCTCCCCACAGGAGAGTGGCCCCATGACAGACAATGTGTAGGCCAGCCAGCTAACCAACCAGTCAGCCAGCCTTTGTCTTGGCTCCTCTCACATGGGAGGTGCTTGGCTGAGCAGCCTTCAAGCTTTCGAATGTCTAAGCCTTCAGGCCTTCATCAAACTGTGAGGAGAGTCCTCATAACTCCCCTGTGAATCCACAGACCACAAGGTTAATAACCACTGACCTATATGATTACTTTTTTATTGAGTGTTCCTTTCTCATCTTTCTATCACTTGCTACAAAGGAATACTGGAACCCAACAGCTAAAGAACTATGATGGATTTTTTTTTTTTTTTGTCCTATAGGCCACCTGTCACATTAATTTGCCACTAAAAAAGCTCATATTGGATGAGTGTTATCTATCAGTTTTGGGTACCAAACAAGTCTTGGGGAAACCTGGAATTGTAGCCAATTCCAGCTCAGAAATGTATCGTGCCCAATTTTTGGTCACCATTTGACAATAGTGCCAGTAAGATCATTTGCCAAGATTAACACATAATGTTGAACAGTTATAGTATGGTTTCTTGCGTGTATGGAACATGAAAGCTTTAATTCTCCACTGTTGCCGAAACTTCATCCCCAACCCTATTTTTAATGTTGTAGCCAATACTGGGCATTACAGACAGCCCCTAAGGGATGGTGGGACACCTCCCCTTTCCTTGCTGGATTGGGGATGTGGCAACCACATGCCACACCCCCAACTCAACAGGTTCATGGTGCAAAAAAGAAGCTGCAAAAAGGGTGTAAAAGGTGGGGTACAGACTGCCCCTTTGGGGCGGCCTGCACATGCCCCTTTACTCCGTGGATTGGGGCCAGGGCAGCCACATCGGCAGCCTAGAAGCCCCAATCCAGCACTTTTTGGGACCAGGGAGAAATGCCACTTCTCCCTGGTCCCAAAAAGGGGTGTCTTTGGGGCTTCATGCCCCAGGACACCCCGGGAGCCACTGCCGTTGGATGGCTGCAGGAATGAGGCGCGCCCTCAGAAGGAGCTCCGTTTCGGAGCTCTCTCACGCACCATGCCCAGGCTGCCATAAGCAGCCTGGAATGGCAGGACAACATCACACACACACCATGCTGTTTGGACACGGCATGTGTGTGACCTAATCATGGCGGCCCCCGTGTACACAGGAGACCATCCTGATTAAGCCCCCGTCATGTGCTAGGGTTAGGCCACATGTGGACGGAGCGCCCGAGGCAATCCTAGCACGTGATGAGGATGTCACATAAGGCCCATCTGTACCGGGCCAATGTCACTGGTGCTCCAGCTTTTTCGGCACTCCTTTGGCACCATGCATGTACATGCTGCACCAAGGGAGCACTGTGGCACCTCCCACTGTGTGGTGGGGCATGCGGTGTCATGCTGTCATGGAGGCAGAGTTGGGGCATACAGTGTGCAGTCGCCACACTCCCACTCTGCCCCGATGCCAGCATTTATCGCCAGTCTGTTCAGGGCTACTATCAGATAAAAAATGTCAAATACATTACAATTGTTACTTAATGTATTTTTATAATAGTACTTAATTTACAGTCAGTCATTAATATCATATTAAGATCCTGGAATGTAATATAAAATAATAGGATAACAACACCTTCCTTTTTTTAAGTTAAACTGTCTTGGTCAGATCATTATTGGGGATATGTTGGAAAACTGTGCCACCTTGAAAATGATGGTAGAAATAAAGAGGATAAAAATGTAACAGATATTATCAGTCTGACGAATGAAACAGGTATTCATTGAATCCATGGCTCAAGACTTGTGGGAACAATACCTTACTTCACATACATTCAGATAAAAGGAACTGTAAAAAAATGGCAAAAAGGATGGTTAAAAAATTCTGGTTCTGGTCTTTTTAATTAACAAACCTCACAAAAATTGCTTTTGCATACATAGTCAAACATGTATTTTTGTATTCATTTTATCCTGACATGTGTATCTTTGTATATATTTTAGGCTAAAATGTGTGTGGGGAGAGTGGTGTTAAATGAATAATAATCTACCCACTCAGTTTACTCTTTGATATCCCACTAGTGTGCAAGTATCCTTTTATTTAAGAAGGCAGTTGGCCTATAGAGTAGATATTTACACTCAAATACTTTGTATTTTAACTTTAATAACCTGGCTTTTGTTTTTAATATTTTTATGTGCTCCTATCAGATTTCTTTGGTGATTGTACAATGACTTTAATGTTGTTTTAAAGTTTAGATGTTACTGTTGTTAGTTGCCATGACCATATTTTATTGAAAATTTGATATAAATATAATAAAATATAAATAACTGAATGAATTAGAAAAGTGAACTTTTGTATTTCAGTGCTTTCTTGCACCAAAAACATATCTCATCATGTGTTAACTCCAAAGTGTATTAACTCTGACACGTTACAAACGTGCCAAAGGGGCATACTAGGGCTGAGAAGGGGCGTGCTAGGGCTGAGAAGGGGCGTTACTTCCTGACGCCCCTCAACCCTAGTATGGACCGAGTCCGTACAAAATGGCAGCGCCCGTCCACACGGAGGCTGCCATTTTGACATCGCAAATGCATAGCGTCGCGCAGCAGTAGTGATACCATGAGTGCGCAACTAGCGCCTCGTGGTGCCATTTCCGGGGCCCAGAAAGAAGCACCTTTCGGTGCTTCTTTCTGGCAGCGCCCGGGAACCGCGCGGTTTGGCTGCTGCGGTTCCCGGACGCAGCAAGCGGTGGCAGTGGCAGACCGCCCATTTTGGGCGGTCTGTAACGCGCCTCTGTTTCAGGCTAAGCTTGGAAACAACGGCTGAGATGCTGCATTATCAGATGTAACATTTCCATCATTCTAGGCTTCTCTACATTACCTATATGTTCTGAATTCACTACCACACAGGCTGGTTGCATGCTGTTTACACTATGCACCCGAAAACCCCAAATCAGGTCCAGATTGTTTATATAATGCTTGGGCTTGTTTTCCGCTTCTTGTCCCACATTAAAAAGACTTACTTTTTACCCCAACAGTGAGAGGTTACCTACCCACACAGTCCCTGCAAGCATTCCTGCCAAGTTGCTCTGTGGACACAAGTCATTCTGAAATCAGAACGAGGCTGGACACCTTGTTTTGACTTCAGAGCAACTCCCACCCAGTGGTGGTACTGGCCAGCTTGCAGTAACCACATGAGAATACAGTTGCCAGTTGTCACTGCATTTTTTGCAGCAGTTAAGGGGAAGATTTGGGTGGAGTTCAGGGCGAAAATGCTACAAGGGCAGCCCAGAATATTTTGGCAAAAGTAGGTGAGCCCCTATTTATGTTTGGTGGTGCAATCCATCTTAGGCTCTACCTTTTCAGCATGCAGTGCTCTATCCAAAGCGTTTCTAAGGCACTAAAGACCAGGTTGCTTCAGGGAAATGACATCTGCAGCCCTTTCCCTGTCATTGGCTATGTTGAAAATAGATCAGGGATCTACCACAACTGCTAGTCTCAATGTGCACTATGACCAGGGGGTGCATCATTTCTCACTGCCCAGCACTTTTTGTTGGGGTGCTAAGAGACTGAAAGGGTAGTTTGAGGAATAGGTCACATTTGATCATTAAGAACAGAATCCAGTTTATAGTCTCTTTACTGAACAGGATGCCAGGCAGTATTTTGGAACTACATCTTTTCCATTCAGCATGGCCAGTAGAACCAAACTCTAGTTCTAATCTAAGTATTAGTTGAATTGAGTCATGTTTCTTCACTTAAAAATATGAACCAAACAAAATTTTTGAGCTTCTTTACAGCCATGTTTTACACAGCTGCTATAAACTTGTAAGCGGGATACTTTCCCATGGATTTTGTATTGGTGTCTCATGTTTACATTTGCTGTTTCTTTTTATTCAGGATAATTAATATAATCTAAAAGATTTTCTATTACAAGATAAGAAATAGGCAGGGTTTTTCTTTCGTCTTACATTGGGCTGCTGCCACGCTGCAGAGGTAATGCAGTTTGAACTGCTTTAACTGTCATGACCCTATCCTTTGGAATCCTAGGATGTGTAGTTTGCTGTGACACCATATAGAGAAGGCTAAATACCTCACAAAACTACAAATCCTAGAATTCCATAACATTCAGCTATAGCAGTTAAAGCATGTCAGACTGCTTTAATTCTGCAGTATAGGTGCAGCCATGTTCAAACACTCTCATTGTGTTCAATGACAGTGTCTCAGAAGATTATTTACTTGCTAAGGAAAATGTATTTAATTATTGTATCATATACTGCACATTTTGTAAAGTGCTCCCCTTCTTGCAAAGCCATTTTAGGGTGATCATAATACCTAGGTGGACTGTAACATATTACAGAAGGTCATAATAAAAAGCAACAAAAAATACATCAGAGCACATCAGTGTTAATCAGCTACAGTTTTAAGGGGGGGAATCCTTCTCCAGTGTCATGCTCACACCTTAAAGACATAGACTGCTCAAGGAATATGTATGGGCAGACTCACCAAAAGAAAATGGCCTGACTTTGCTATAAGTTAACTTTTATTGGATAATGAGCCCCCAGGAACATAAAAGATGGAAGAGTCTGAGCTAGGTGTTATGACAGCCAGTTACAGCACCTTTAGAAGAAGTGGGAGGGAAGGAGTGGTATTGTCAGCAATGCAAGTTAATAAGCTCAGTGGCTGGCACTGTGAGAGTTACTTTAACACTAGCACAGTAACTGGTAGCATTGAATGAACTGAGAGGACTGGGGGCAGAGAAGTTGTATGCTGGCAGTTAAATGAAGGCATTTTATTTGAGAAGCCTCTGAGCATAATTCAGTTTATAACAGTATCTGGGGACTGAGCAATATCTGAAGTCCTGCAAGGGGAAGAAACTCGGTTTTCTTTGAAACAGAAGCCTTGTTTCTTGGGCAAAGCAGGAAATGAACCAGTATTACTATGTATTACTATGCCCCTGCAACGTTACAGCTCCTTTTGTTTGTTTTGCTCATGAAATTAATAATCTAATCTATGAGAAGATTTTCTTTATTGCTTCCATGGCTGATTCATTTTTTAAATTATTCATTGCTTGTATGTTCTTTTCTTCAAAGAACTGATGCCCACCCCAATCTTTCAGGGAGAGGCGGGCTATAAATTATTATTATTATTATTATTATTATTATTATTATTATTATTATTATTATTAT
>NW_024802935.1:6604498-6606441 GCF_019175285.1 Sceloporus undulatus | reverse complement strand
ACAGACCTCCTCATTATGATCCTCATAATAATTTTGAAATGGGTTAGGCTGAGACTAGCCCAGATTCATTCCAGGAGCTCCATGGCTGAATGGAGATATGAGCCTGGATGTCCCCAGTCCAGATTCTTCACTTTAAAAACTACACCTTTATGGCAGTGTATCCCAGCGGTGTCAGTAGAGTTGGTGTCTCCTGATGCAGTCACCCCCCCCCATTTACTTCCTACCATTTCACACCATGCATGATTCTTAGTAATGGTTTTTTGCACTAATCTTACCCATAAATCATAATTCCCATATACCAGTGAAAGCAATGCTAATAGTTGTGGCACAAACAACTAGCAAAATTAAAATTACTAGTTCAAATTACAATACCATACGCACAACCTAAATGTTTCACATATACATAGTGGAAGTTTTTATTGAAATGTGATGTTTTAAAAGAAAATTTAACAAGAATAAAAAAATTAAAAAACCATTTTTAAATAAAATTAAAAGTTAAACATTTTTAAATTTGAAATTTTAATTTAAAAAATTCTGGGACCTCTCCTCCCACTGTGCTTCCTCCCATTCCTACCATGCCTTAAAGCATTTTAAGGGGAAGCAGGCAAATGCCACAGCCTGTTTCTGCCAAAAAGTAGATGTTTTAGGAATAGTGGTGTCACCAGTATCACCTTGTGTGGTTCACAACCCCTAGTGATGCCATTGGTGTATCCTAAACCAAACTAAACTGAAACAAAATAGGAATATAAAGTAGCAATAGCAAGTACATTTCTATACTGCTTATCAGTGCACTTAAACACTCCCTAAGCGATTTACAAAGTGTAAGCTAATTGCTCCCAACAATCCAGGTACTCGTTTTAGTGACCTCTGAAGGATACAAGCCTGAGTTGAGCTTCAGCCCTTTTGCTAGTATTGAACTCGCAACCTTATGGTTTGTGATTGAGTGGCTGCAGTACAGGCATTTAACCACTGTGCCACCACCAGAGCAAAATAAAGTAAATCTTCTCTAGCTGTTAGGAAAAAATTGGACTAGCATCCTTCTCTCTTATCTCTAGTTTTCTAAAAACATGGTTTTTAAATTTATTTTATATTTCAAAATTATTACTGTTGTATAAGAAGCCATTCGATCATACGAACTATCAACTATTATCTGAAATGGTTTGTGAAAGTTATCTTTTTGACGACAACTCTCATGGATTGGTTGGATCAACCAGGGAGTTGTTGTCCCAAAAACTTTTCTAAGCACTCAAATTGATAGAACCCCAGCTATTTTAGCAAGAACTAGGCTTGCCTGCAATACATTTGTCAGGTGCCTAAAGAAAACATTTTCTGTCTCAATGAACCCCTTGGTTCTGTTGCATAAAGAGAGTGCAGTTACAGTACTCCCTAGTTCTGCTACAATGAACTTTTCAAATGAGAATAGGTCCATTGTGTTCAGAGGGACCGCTCAGGGCTCCCAGTTCAGCGATGCATTTAAATGCACACAGTCAATCACAACAAAACAGTTAGAGGCAAGTGGAAACAAGCCAGTGAGGAATGCACTGCAGCAATGAAGAAAGAGAAGGCTTTTTATATTGCAAGCTAGTATCTAACCTTACAGCAGCTTTCAGCACAAGAAACTGTAATAAAAGGGGCATCCTGCTAAGTGATGAAATGGATCTCTAGTATTTTTGAAGATGCTACCTGTAAAGTGAATAACAATGTTTAGTCTGCAATGTTACATTTATTTTATATGCTGAGCCTACTGAATGATGGAGGTCACTGATTTTACATCCACAGTTCCTTCCCCAGCCACCGGAACTTGGAATTTCCAAAGAAATCCTGCAATGAGAGGAGTAGCACTTACTGAAAACAGGAATTGTAGCGGATGAAAGTTCCAGAGAGCACAAGATCATTTCGATCTTCCATTGGAATCTATAGGAAGAAACAAAATTTGCCAGAAC
>NW_024802935.1:6599186-6604398 GCF_019175285.1 Sceloporus undulatus | reverse complement strand
AGGGGACTTTGGTACTATTTTCATGTAGATTGTTGTATTTAGACTGTTCTGCTCATGCCTCTGTGCACATACCATATGAATGAACACCCTCTGGCTAAATAATAGTTTGAAAACCCTATAATTTGGCTGTATTTTCTTCCATCCAATATAATTTGCTAGAATTTGCTTTGAAAGGGGGGAGACATTAGGGGCTGCCTACGGGTTATGTGTAAAGCAAGAAAAAGAATCTAGTTACTTCATAGAAAATTTGGTGAGGCACCCTGGTTTGTACTTGAAAATGCTGCTGTTTCTGCTTTCTTTGTGACTGAAGCCAACTCATGTGGCTTGTTCCTGAAGTATTTTCTTTTAAATCTTCACTACTTACTGCTTACTCTATTTCAGTTCATTTTAAAACTTTGTTGTGATTGCATGCGCTATGATATTTACAAGGGTCTTCAGGCTTAGATTATCTTCAAACAATATATTCATATAGTGCTCTGAAGTATTTCTAATTTTCATGGTATTTACAAATTATAACTAACATTTTACTTGAAGATATAGGACAGACTGTAATGTCCTCTATGGCTTTAAACATCTGTGCACATGTCAGTAACAGGTCTGTCCAACTTATGCCGTTGAATCCTGGTTCACAAAGCAAATCATTCAAAGCAAAATAAAGCAAAGGGCCACTGCAAGATCCAAATGAAATGTGACTGGCTCAATCCAGTTCTGGAGTGTAATGGCACAGTCTGAATTAATTTGGATTGATCTAGAGAAGGTAAAAATAAGCAGGAAAAAGACATTCATCCCTTGCTACACAGGAATACATCTCTAAAACACTTCTGAAAGGTGTCTATCAAACATCTTCTTTAAAAAACAAAACAAAGAAGAAGACTCCACCATCCTCTGAGGCAGTGTATTCCACTGTCAAAAAGTTCTTACTGTCAGGAATTTTTTCCTAATGTTTAGGTCTCTGGAACAGCAGAAAACAAACTTTCTCTGTCTTCAGATATTTCAAGATGGCCACCATGTCACCTCTCAGTAATCTGTTCTCCAAGCTAAATATACCCAGCTCTTTAAAGTGTTCCTCAGAGAGTTCAGATACAGATCCTTTACTATTTTGATCATCCTTCATTGGACATGTTCCAGACTCTCAATATCCTTCTTGAAGTGTAGTGCCCTGAACAGGACACATTGTTCCAGGTGAGGTCTGAAAAGATATAAATAGATGTGTACCACAGCTTCACCCAGACAAGACATTACTCTCCTATTGTTGTAGCCCAGAATTGCATTGACTTTTTTGGTTGCCATGCCAAACTGTTGACTCATGTTTAGCATGTGGTGTACTAAGAAGCTTATTGCATGAACTTTAAAACGCTCAAGCCTCCCAGGTTGGAGTTAGGACATGGGATGGAGGCGGGGATTATTGCATGCTATATCGCCACCAAATCACTGCCTGGTCCACCAGCACTTTTTCGAGGTTGGAAGCTTTCCAACTTCTAAAAAGTGCAGGCATATCATGGCCAGGACCCAGGCTGGTGGTGGACAGTGATTAGGCGGTGATTTAGCATGCGATAATCCCTGCCTCCATCCCATTCCATCCTGGCTCCAGCCCAGGAGACTTGAGATCCTTTTAAAGTTCATGTTATAAGCTGCTGAGAGCTCTAGATCTTTTTCAAACCAGGTATTACTGATCTTGTATCTGTGCATTTTATTTTTCTTACCTAAATTTAATACCTTACATTTATTTATCCCTCTTGAAATTCATTTCTCCTAGTCGTGGCTCTGTTCTCCAATCTCTTAAGGTCATTTTGGATCTATTTCTATGCCCTTGACTAATTTGGTATCAGCTGCATATCTGATGCCCTTCATTCTATTAACCAAATGACTTATACTGATGATGATCAACACTAGGCCCAGGATAGAACCAAGTAACACCTCACTAGTCACTTCTTTCCAGAACAAAGAAGAATCATTGCTAAATACTCTTTAAGTTTGGATAAGCATCTAATTACAAATCCAACTAAGAGCCTGAACAGACACTTTGGAGGAATGCTGTTTAAATGATGCATGTGTCCTAAGAAGCCGGAAGCTGCGCCAAAGCTGCACTCCAGTCCTATCATTTTGAATTCAAGATATTGTACATCAACATCATTCTACTTATCTACCATGCTTGCAACTCTATGTCTGTTTTTTAAAAAAGTAGGATTTGTTTGTATGACGCTTAAAAAAATGAACCCAAGCTAGGTCTTAGAAGTCACAGGATTGCTTTCTAAGTGTTTACAAATTGACTGTTTAATTATCAGTTTAGGAATCATTCCTGGTATTAACATCAAGCTGACTGATTGTAAGTCGGTTGAATTCTTCCCCCCCCCTTTTTTTTTTTCAAGACGGGGAGAATATTTGCCTTCTTCCACTCTTCTGGGATCTTTTCTACTTTCTAGGGATTTTAAAAGACAACAGGGGCCCTGAAATTACAATTGCAAGTTTCTTTAATACCCATGGATGCAGATCATCAGGCCCTGGAGACTTGGGCCCATTACAGACGGGCACCCTAGGACAGACTCAGTCTGTGTTAGGGTTAGAAAGGGGTGTCTCTTCCAGACGCCTCTATCCCTAGCATGGACTGAGTCCGTATGAAATGGCGGTGGCCGTTCCACATGGCCGCCGCTATCTTGACATAGTGGACGCTCTGCGTCCGCACGTCGCACCCCAGATATGACACCGCGAGTGTGTGACTAGCGCCTCGCGGCATCACATCTGGGACCCAGGAAGGAGTGCGATTTTCACGTTCCTTCTTTGCTGCTTCTGGGAACCGCGCCGTTTGGCTGCTCCTGTTCCTGGATGCAGCAACCAGCGGCGGCAGCAGACCGCCGCTTTTCAACAGTCTGTAACCTGCCTTGAATTCATTTCAAGCACCTAGGAACTACCTAAGCTAGGTTGTTCTGAATTATTTTGTTATCACTTACGCATTATATACAAGCCAAGTTGGAGAATTGGCTGCAGTGTTTACACAGCGAGTTTTGGGGAGATATATAATATGGAAACATAACTGTATAGGTATAGCTATGTATGTTTTCTGGTGCAGGAGCTCTCTCTTTTTCTCGCTCTCTGAGTCTTCAAGTCATCTGTCAACTTATGGTAACCCTGTGGATTTCATAGGGATTTCTTAGACAAAGAATATTCAGAAATAATTCTGTCAGTTTCTTCCTCTGAAATATAGGCCCGGAACAGATGGCCCTTTGCAGCGCCCTCTTCATGTGCGAGGGCTGCCTGGTGGGCAGAGTGCCCACAGACCCAGCAGCCCTCTCACGTGACAAGGGTGCCTCAGCTGCAGCATGCCCACCACACATGGCACATAATGGTGACATTGCAGCTGCGCTGCGTCCAAACAGGGCAGCGCAGCTGTGACATCCCCATGCCATCACTGGCACTTTGGGGCAGTGGAGGTGCACTGCAAAAAGGAGCCACTTCCCAGCGCTCCTTTTTTGCTGTGCAGGACCACTGTGTAATTTGGTTGCTGCGATGCTCCTGCGGAGCAAAAAGAGGCGCCAGGGACGCACCTCGTTCTGGCGGTGTGTACCCTGCCATAGTTACAGCACCTGTATTCACCGGCAATCTTCCATCCAACCATTTTATTGTCCAATTGGTTGAGCAAACAAATCACTCATTTTCTCTTCCATTAGATTTTCCGATTAGTTAAACTTGTGTATCATTTACAATTGTAACAATTATTATTACCATTATATTTCATCATTGGTTTAACATAAACAGTCATGAGGCATTTCTGCAGCAGGAATTGCACAAATACATATGGTGTCACTGTGAACAGACAGAGGCAGGCTGGTTTTTCTTCACCTGCCTGTAAAACTTTCAAGTTTTGGTCATACTGGGAGCAAACTTGCTTCCATTTTCACTAGAAGTCTACTTGATCCCTCTCTTTGTACATGAAAATTTGCATGTTCATGAAAGTTGATTCAGTGTCAACAAATCTTCTAGGAATCTCTAACTGAGAATAATTCTTAGCATTAATAAACTACTTTTCAAGCATTCAGAGATTCTGTTTAGGTTATTTTGATGTTCTTTACACAATAGTGAATACTGCATATCCTTTACTATTTTCCCTAATTTGCCTACATTGCAATATACAACTGAATCCAAGAAAATGGAAACTTGCCATCTAGTGAATTCATGGCTTGCTTAATTATTTAATTGAGACCAAAATATATTTTTTCTGCTACAAATTGGTAACAAGACCCCTCTTCTCACCAATTGCAGGATTGATTTCTGTCCTTTAGATATCCTGGTTTAAGTTCGTCATGTTTCTGATTGTCTCAGAGATGAGCTATATCACAAGTCAATTGACAAATAAGTCTGGAATCTTGTGTCATTTGTTCTATATTAAATAATAATAAATAAAAGATTTATTTATATACCACCCTTCGGAACATCAGGGCGGTTTACAACAATATAGAACAATACAATCACAACAAAGTGCAAAGTTATACAATATACAATAATACAATTTCAACAAAATACAGAGTATGCAAAATAATCAAAATACAAAACAGTGAAAGCCCACCCCACCCTCCAAACAGCAATAATCCATACAACAATGCAACAATAATCCAAAATAAAACATCCACAGTAATACATAATTCAAGAAAATAAAAACTCTAAAAAACCATACTATAGCTGGATGGCAATATACATCATCGAGGGGTCTAGGATGACATTGGTGCTCATGGAAAAACACAATCCATGAGCATATATACCCCATACCCAGACAATGTAAGAAAGCTGCAACAGAGTAAGACTACTTCCCAAGTCAAACGTCTGAAGCAGATACAGCTATTGAGTCCCTGCCACCCGTCCCTGCGGCCGTGCGCAGTTGCGCAGCTGCGGCCGTGAGTCCGTCGGCGGCATGTCCTGGGTGGATGCGCAGCTGCGCAGGTGGAATGCTCTCCCAGGGGGCCGCTCCGGCAAACAGCGGCGGCAAACACAGTCCCTCAGGGCCTTAGAGGGGGCAGGACGGGGAAGTTCCCCAGCGAGCTGGGTTTTATGGCGTGCCCCTGCCACAGGCACGCCCCTCCCCAGCTCCCCCTCAGGTGTTCCTGGTCTCCCTCGGTCCTGGCAGCGCCTCCGTGAGTCCGTCGGCGGCAAGTCCTAGGTGGATGCGCAGCTGAGCAGGTGGAATGCTCTCCCAGGGGGCCGCTCCGGCAAACAGCGGCGG